>NC_023749.2:40893458-41004042 GCF_000499845.2 Phaseolus vulgaris
CCTTGGCTCCCCGACGCTTGGCAAGCTCCAACAAGGCTAGCCTCCTATCTTTCCCCGACATTGAGTCTACATAGACGAGAAAAGGAAGGGTTAGTTGGCCAAGTTATGCAAGTAAGTCAAAACACATAAAAGTATGCATGAGAAGAGGCAAGTATCCTAAGAGGTGGAAGAAGAGCTACCTATATACTTTTTCAGGGCCACCACATCGAACTCATCTTTGATGAGCCGAGCAGAGTTGTACTTGGCCCCCAGGAGCAGCCCACATAGCTCGCGCTCGTAGGGGGCCATAGCTTCGAGGTCCCTGGATTTCTTGAATTCAACCCCAAGAACCCAGTAGAGGGGGTACCCCTCGAGCAGGTTTGAACTCTGTGGGGTGGCAGATATCATGTAGAACCTGCCCTTCCAGTCTTTGAAGGATTGCTGGTATAGGCCCAGGAGCACCCGTCCAGCAACCCCGTTCAAGCTAACCCAGGACCTGTCCCCAGGGTTCTTCGCTTCGAAGAAGTAGAGGAACACATCCACGGAGGCGTTGTGCCCGAAATAATTGCAGAGGATCTGAAATGCCCGGATGAAGGCCCAGGCATTTGGATGGAGTTTGCAGGGCGCGACGTTCAACTCCATCATCAGCTCCTTTTCGAAGAAGGTGAAAGGAAGGCGCAGCTTCAACCTCTTGAAGATAGCGGAGTAGATGAAGACGAAGGGCACCCTATTGGTGGCCCTATCGTCCGCGCAGATGGGCATCCCTCGAGGAGGAATGCGGATTTGGATGTTAAAGTCATTTTCTCTATCGATGGCGCAGGAAGGCTCATCGGGATTGTGGCTCAGCAGGGACGTGAGGTGCCCCTGGGGCAGTAGGGTGGAGGTTTCAGCGAGCAACGCCAGGGGGGCCCAGTCGTAGACCCTGGCATTGTCGTGGTAGGAGGTAGCCACAGGCGGTGGTGGAGCTGGCGCACTTGCGGAAGGCTGTGCACCAGAAAATGGGGCAATAATACGCGCGGTTTGTTTCAAGCGAGCCATCGCGAGATAGCTGCAAATGGAGGAAAAACGAAAAGTCAGAATGAATGGAAGAAGAGGGAATGATGAATGTTTCGGTGAAAACAGAGAGGGGAAAGGAGAAAGAGATGCCCAGGTGAAAAGAGGAAGAAGAAGAAGCAGAAGTCAGAGCGAAAACGCGAAAAAACCCTAGCGCAGGTCGAGAGAGGGAAAATAGAGAAGATGAATGCATGATAGCGAGAAAGATAAATGCAACCGATAAAGATGACCTAAATAGACCCAGGAAGAAGAAAAACCATACCTTTAGATGATCGCAAGAGGTTTGGAAGCAGAAAACTCGAAGAAAGATGGGTGCGCAGAGAAAGAGTTCGCAGGGAGTCTGAGAGTCGAGTGAAGAAGATGAAGGAACAGTGAAGGAGCGCGCCAATTTGAATAAGAGAAGCGCTAGAGACACACCACGCTGGCCGTCGATGGGGCCACGTGTCGCGAGATTAAGGAAGGAAGTCCAAACGTTAAAGAAGCAGCACATGAGGTGGCACGTGATGCGGTCCCACTTGCCACGTGGACTGAGGGCACGACACTTAGTCTCTTCGCCGAGAACGAGTTCACGACTCGAGACTGGGGGGCTTGTGATCCGATCGGTCATCGGTAGTCGATAACGTCAGCAGCAGAGGACCACGTGGACCACTCGCAGGGTGACACGTGGACCAGGTGACAGAGAGACCAGGGAGGCGATCGCCGAGAGCGGTGATCGGGGGTCAGTGACCAGGTGACCACCGACAGATCAGGCGGCAGAGAGGTCAGGGGACAGATCATCCAGAATGGTGATCGGTGGTCAGCAGCCAAGTGGCCACCAACAGACCAGTTCTCAGACTAACGCCTGGGGGCAGAACGCGAGAAGCAAACAAGCACTGATCAGTCATCGGGTGCATTGTCATCGGGGTCTCGTGCTACACGCAGTTAAACTGGGACTGAGGTTCCCAGTGAGAGCGTTACGCATGGACCTCGCATGAGCACATCTCAGGGAATCATGCACGAGAGTGGCCTGAGGGAACTAGTAAACCAGTCAGTGATTGGTGATTCCCTCAACCCATTACGTGCGTGGCACCGTGAAGGGTAAGTTGTATACGCAGAGAGCAACGTTTGGTGAGTGTGTCTAGACCAGCCACACCTGACGTTCTCCCAAGAGTATGCGATTTACCCAGATGAGAGAAATATCCTGAGTTACTCCGCAAGGGCGTAACTTAGGCACACAAAGAGAAGCGCTAGAGCCCTTCCAATAAATGACACGTGTGTGGTTAGATGTGAGTTGCAGGCCTCCACGTGTCATCATCTGAGAGGGGTGCGGTCCAGATAAAAGTGCACTCCGTACCACTAAGGGTACAGACAAGCGCAGCCAAGCGCAGAGACGCGCGGACACGCACAGACACCCACACTCTACTGATTCTGCAGGTACACTGTCTCTGAAAAGCCTAACAGGGTTCTGACACATGCCAGAAAAGCATAACAGAATTCTGTTAGGCCCAGAAACAGAGAGAGAGACATAAAAGAGAATCAGGGAGAGATTGAGGGGGATACGAGAAAAAAAAGAGCAAGAGTTTTTCACATACACTGCTAGTTTTCTCATCTTTGGTGGTTCTGTGGACTAACTTGATCGTCGGAGTGCAAACGGCCGCTAGAGGCGCCGTCTGTGTGTTTTGCAGGTCACGTTTGGAGATCCAAGAGAAGGTTCTGAGGGTGATTCTGCAGAAGACGCAGTCGCGTAGACGGGGCAGAGAGTGCTACGAAGCGATTCCTCCACGTTCGAGTTGCCGGCAGGATCAATAATATTTGCAAAGAGGCTTGAGCCTATTCAGTACAATCTTAAATCTATTAAGCATACTCTTAACATTCCATATTAAAAAGTTTATACTAGCCAGTAAGAAAATTTAGCTTATTATTTTCACCTTTATGAAATTCCCATACGTAATTGTTATAGTGTTCCACATCATCTTTGTTCCTTTGAAAACATGTATATTTGAGTATTCATGCTCGGATAGTGCACACATTAAAGAGTTTCTTGCTTTTGAGTTTAGAAAATGTCTTTGTTTCTGGTTGTTTGTCCACAACCCCTTTGGAATTGGCTCATTATCTTCATATACTTGCATGTAATTTCCATTCTCAATTACATTCATTGTATGTATATGATATGATTTGAAGAACACAATCATACATTGCTTCCAGTAATTAAAAAACTTACCCTTGAACAAGGGAGGTTTGCTTATGAATTATCCTTCATTGTCCATAGTAGTTAGGATCATTTTCTCTTGTCTTGCATATAACTAATCTTAAGAGATTAGATTTGATACCAACTGAAAAAAAAGTTATCTCTAGAAATGTAGGGCTTAAATAGAGCTAAAAGGTTGTCTCTTTAGATTTTCTCAATTCGTCCTATTAGATGCTTGAAGGGGGTTATTTAATTATTTTCCAAAAGAGTTCACAAAAATCTTTGTAAAATGTTTTATTGATAACAAAGAGAAACAATGTGCAAGTAAAAAAGAGACAATGAACATTTTTTTATTACTGATTTACCTTTAACCCGGGTTATTTCTAGTTCTCCAATACGACCTGCAAATAATTTCACTAAACAAATAATTGTTTATAAGTATTATTTTTTCCACTTATGGGTTACCCGAGTATATAAAGTCTCTCCAAGTTATTAGCTAAACTCTCACTGAATTTAAGTACAAGCATACAAAGCCATCCAAGCTAAGTACACAAAGTCTCTCCAAGTTATACAACGATAAATTGTTTTTTTACAAAATTTCACACTCAAATAAGTGGATATTACAAACACTCTTTGTCTAGAGAATAACTTCACACATGTGAAGGATATACAATATAAGCACTATTGTTACAATTCGTCTAGAAGACGATATCTCTGAAATACTAAAAGTTGTAAAAGAATGTAAAAGAATGTAATCTTGTGATTTTTCATTCATTCATTGTCAAGTTTTCATGTGCATGACAAACTTCTATTTATAGGCATCACTAATAGATATGTTGTGATCCATTGACTATGCATTGTTCTTGGTGTCAAAGCTTTTTAGCATTGATGTTTGACTTTAGGTTGCCATTTCATTATAAATACTCATTTTTTGTGTGGAAAATGACACTTTGTTTGAACAACTATGTTGATCATACTAATCACAGTAAAATAAGCATACATAGCTCACGGAGTAGGTTGTGCATGTTTTAAGATCTTCTTTGTAGTATGTGAGATTGTTATTTCAAATGTGTAAACAATTTTCTCAAACGTCCAATATTCCATTGGATTCGTCTACCGAGATCATTGTTATCTAACTTATAACTCTTCTTTTGCAAGTTGTATAGTATTTGATCGTATAAAATTTTTCATAAGATGTTTAAGCAAATAGTTGAAGTAACTTAAATTGATTCATACTTGACAAATGATGGAAGAGGCCCCACCACCAATCCATTGAAAGGCCACCAAAATGTCAAATTGAGGCAACCACTAGAGTTATGGTCAAAGAGGGGTCAAGAGGACGCATTCTACATGTCATAAACTCTAGCGTAGAATAGTTTTTACATTTTTGTCAAAAGTAGCATAGTTTAATTCTTTTGTATTTTTGTTGAAACATGCAAAGTGGTACCTAAAATGCTAACCTAAGTTTAATTAGAGTTTCATACTCCTAATTAAACTTAGGTCCAGCCCACATTTAGCCTAAGTGGAGCGTAAGGTTCTAGAACTCCTAGCACGTGGAAGAATTCTAGAACCTACCTCACATGTGTTGAATTTAGGAGCCACCTTCCCATGTGCCAACATTTGAATTTCCCTCCAATTCTCGTTTCATATTCAGCCCACTCTTGCTATATATAGAGGAGCTTGGGTCATGTAAATGCAAGACTAATACATGAGTGAATTGTTGCCAAAATTGTGCCAATATCACTCTTTGCCCAAAACCTCCTAGGTTAGGCTCTTAATCTTCCTAAACCGTCCCTTTCCAAGTAGAGTTGGCCTCACCACTCTCAAATCCTACCTATCATGCACCTTCAAGGTTACCACCACCCATAGGAGGACCTTGTTCCATCTCCAATCCGTGAAGCTTCCGCAATCCATCAACAAATCCGAAATTATGAAGGCACAAATCCATCATTTGGTATCATGAGTTATGGTTCTTCAAGAGCTAAGTGTGCCTTCTTCTTTTCATTTTAATTTTTGTGTTTGATTCTGGATTCCTTGTTGTTCATCACTTCCATATTGTCTTGCTGTTTTCTAATTTTCGTTTTCAATTGGTGTGCTGTTTGGAAATTCCAATCGATGCATCTTGTTCAATTGTTCTTGAGCAATCCTTGTGCAATTTTGTGTAGGAATCCATATAGAATTGTGTTGATGTTCTGTTTTTGGTTTATTTGAGTCTTATTTGCAATTTTAATCGGTTCATATTGTGAGTCTTGAGTCATTTTAATTTCTGAATCCAATTATGTTTTGTTTATGTCATGTTTCTCCTAATTTGTCATTAATTCCATGTAGTGCTGATTTTGTTGATAATTTTGGTTTCTTGATTTGATTTGAGTCTAGATTTATAATTCTGTGTTTGTTGATCCTTTGGTGCATTTTCCTTTTTAGTTTGAGTTCATATTTGTATGTTAGATCCATACAAATTCATATACATTCACTCCATTGTGTTTTTGAAGTTCTTCAATCTATTTTTAATTCTAGAATTAGGATTACTCTGTTTTTCAAATTCTGTGCTGGCTGTTTTTTGTTATGAAATTAAAATACGTTGAATAAAAATTATGAAAATCTGGATCTATACAGATTGATGTATTAGAAAATCAAGAAAAAAAATAATCAGATCAAAAGACAAAACAGAGAAAAAATGATAAATCAAACAAAAAAAGTGTGCATCCTGGCGCCAAAAGAAACAGTAATTGGACAAGAATTTTGAAAAATTTATCACAATTATTTGGTGCATAATTTTGGTGTGATTCCTATGCCAAAAGTTTGCTAAGACCTTGAATTGTTTGTGGTTCAAATTTCAGAATCAAATTTCAAATAGCCAGCTCAACATAAATTTTATAAGTCACGCTTTTTGGACCTAAAATATCCAGTAGTACTGTTTTGGTTTTTCTAATCAATTCTAGTGCCATTCTCTAGGTTCAATTTGTGTGCTACCTTTTGTTGAGTGCCTATTTTTATTGCTTGTCCAGTATTATTCAATACTCCTTCTAGTTGTGTCCTATAAATCAAATCCATTTGCTGTTGTCCTAATTTTAAATTTGAATTGTTCTTTGCTTTCATTTCTTGACCTCTAAATTGTTGGTGAACAAAATTCAAATTGGTGCTTGTTAAGTTGGAATTAACCTTGTGGTGAGTCCATCCCTACTTAGTAGGTACTGTTTTGAAGATTTTAATTGGCTAACCATAAGAGGTTAAGGCAAGGAGCTGCAGCAAATATAAATACAAACACATACACATTGTAGAACACATCAAGGAAGATCAACCACAAGCCAAGGAGTGCATAGTTTAGGAAATCTGAATTTTATTTTGTGTAATTCAATTTCTTTGTATTTCCTTTGAGTTGTAATTACATTCAACTTTGATTAATTAGTGGATTAATTACGTGTAGACGGTGAGTGTGTCTTCAATTGCTCCAAGTGTCTAGAAGCCTCATCTTAGGAATCGTCTAGTTTAAAGCTTTCTAGTTAGCAATCTTTAATTTGTGCTTAGTAATTGCTTTTGCTTTAAATACTTGCCTTGTATTTTTAATTGCTTTGCATAGTTTTCTTTGCATAAACTTGTGTCTTCATTCTACTTGTGACTCACGTAGTTTACTTAGAAAAAGGTATGAGACAAGTTTTGAGGAATAGTTTTTGGCAAGGAAAGACTTGGTACTTAAGAAGTCCTCGTGACTCACCTCTCTTTCCTGGAAAGCTACCTTCACTACTATCCTTATCTTTTTTGAGGTAAAATACTAAGGCCACAAGTCTTTAACCATGTCTTCTCCATCTCGCAATTCTAGTGAAAGTGAATTGACACTTCTTAAAACCCTTTTGGAAAAAGTTGCCCAAGATGTCCAAGCACTTTCATTTAGACAATTGCATCATGAAGCCCAACTTAAAGAGAGGGATGCTCAATTTGCTCTAATACGAGATGATTTGAAAGTGGTTAAAGATGAATTCACAAAATCCAAAAAGAGTTCACATCCATCTATCTCTAGGGGTATTGAATCATATGGGGAACAAAGCCTTAGGATCAACGAATACTATCAACCATCTCCTAGGAAAGTTAGAAAGGAAAGAAAAGAAAACCCAAAGGAGGTTAGGGTGGAGCTACCTCATTTCTATGGAAAAGAAAATTTTGAAACATATCTAGATTGGGAAATGAAGGTAGAACAATTGTTTGGTTGCGATAGAGTAAGTGAGGAAAGAAAGGTACCCTTAGCCACCTTAAGTTTTCAATGAAATGCTATGTATTGGTGGTCTACCCTTGAGAGAGAAAGGCGCCTTCATAAGGACCCTCCCATTACATATTGGAATGACCTTAGGGGAGCCTTAAGACGCCACCATCTTCCTTCCTATTATAATAGGGAGTTAATGAACAAGCTCCAAAGACTCCAACAAAAAAATCTAAGTGTAGAAGAATATTGGCAAAAGATGGTGTTATATATAAAAAGGGCAGGGATTAACAAAGCAAACCAAACCACCATATCTAGGTTTTTAAGTGGTCTCAAACTTGAGATAAGAAACAAAGTTGAACTTTTACCTTATAGAGATTTAAATGACTTGATTCAACTTAGCATTAAAGTTGAAAAACAAATTGAGAAAACAATCAAGTCAAAAACAAAGTTCATACTTTGTATCTTATGAAAGGGATGAGTTCCAAAGAGGGGAAGAACATATAAAAGAAACATCTCTAGAACTTTCCCAAAACCTATCCGAGCATATCTGACACACTCACACTAGAATAATTCAATGTTTAGAATATCTTGGTAAGAGTCAATTAGCATCTCATTGTTCCAATGAAAGATCTATGATCTTAAGGAACAACGCTAACAATATTAGCCAAGAAAAAGAAACTAGTGAGAGTGAAGAAAATGAGAAAAAGAAGAAGAAAGAAATAGAAAAGTCAAGTGAGGGGTTGTTTGAAAAAGAAGAAGAGGGATCTACAAAGAAAGAGGAATATCTTACAATACCCCTTACAAGCATAGTAAAAATAGAATTTTTAAAGAGGGATTACATAAGTAAATATGTAGTAGTTTATGATTACCTAAGCCACCTTAGGGAAGTTTTCTTAGTGTTTAAGGCTAATAGTTTGTTTGCTAATAATGATAAATGTACTTTCTATGTTGATAGTATAGTGTCTTTGGGTTGTATAGCTAATGAAAATGGGGTACATGTTGACCCCGAGAAAATCAAAGCCATCCAAGAATGGCCGACACAACAAAATGTAGGAGATGTTAGGAGTTTTCATGGTCTAGCAAGTTATCATAGGAGAATTGATCCTAACTTCTTAAGTCTAACTTCACCACTCAATGAGTTAGTGAAGAAAGACACTCCATTTTGTTGGATGGAGAAGCATGAGCCAGCCTTTCAAAGGTTGAAAGCTCAACTCACCAATGCACCCATTCTAGCTTTACCAAACTTTGAAAAAACTTTTGAGCTAGAGTGTGATGCATTGGGAGTAGGAATAGGTGTTGGGTTGTTGCAAGGTGGGCACCCAATTGCATATTTTATTGAAAAACTTCATGGTGTAACCCTCAACTACCCCATCTATAACAAAGAGCTCTATACACTTGTGAGGGTCTTGCATGAGCTTTTAAAATCTTTAAAGAGTCAACACAAGTTTAAAATACATGTAAAGTGGATGGGATTTCTTAAGCAAATTCCATATGTTGTCAAACACAAGAAGGAAAATACAAATATTGTGGTGGATACTCTATCAAGGAAACATGCCCTATTTTTAAAACTTGGAGCCCAAATTCTTGGATTTGATAACATATCTAAATTTTATCAAGATTTTGCACCCACATTTGCTAAATACCAACATAGAGCACATGGAGGGTTTTATGTTTATGAGGGGTACTTATTTAAAGAAGAAAAACTTTGCATACCCCAAATAACATATAGAAAACTCCGTGTAAATGAGTCACATAAAGGAGGATTCATAAGTCATTTTGCAGTTGATAACATTCTTGAGCTTTTGAAAGAAAAGAAAATTATGAACTCCTCCCTAAAGAAATCTTGTAAAAAGTTGCCAAAAATAATAGAAAAACAAGAGGAAAGGCAACTTAATAGAATTGATTTTTATACAATTGCTCAAACTAACACATTTGCTTTGTTTGATGATTCCCATAGATGGACGTTTGATCCGGGAGAACGAGCATAGTTGTCAAAGCAAGAGGCTGCTATCCGAGATCGACCCTGCGGATATGAGGATAGATTTTCTCAAGAAGGAGGAAATGATGGACACCATCCAGCCACATACATCCCCTTACTAATGACGAGGACAAAGCCTTGGATTCGAGGACAAATCCTTTTCAAGAGAGAGGGGATGATGGAAGAGGCCCCAACACCAATCCATTGAAAGGCCACCAAAATGTCAAATTGAGGCAACCACTAGAGTTATGGTCAAAGAGGGGTCAAGAGGACGCATTCTACATGTCATAAACTCTAGTGTAGAATAGTTTTTACATTTTTGTCAAAAGTAGCATAGTTTAATTCTTTTGTATTTTTGTTGAAACATGCAAAGTGGTACCTAAAATGCTAACCTAAGTTTAATTAGAGTTTCCTACTTCTAATTAAACTTAGGTCCAGCCCACATTTAGCCTAAGTGGAGTGTAAGGTTCTAGAACTCCTAACACATAGAAGAATTCTAGAACCTACCTCACATGTGTTGAATTTAGGAGCCACCTTCCCATGTGCCAACATTTGAATTTCCCTTCAATTCTCTTTTCATATTCAGCCCCCTCTTGCTATATATAGAGGAGTTTGGGTCATGTAAATGCAAGATTAATACATGAGTGAATTGTTGCCAAAATTGTGCCAATATCACTCTTTGCCCAAAACCTCCTAGGTTAGGCTCTTAATCTTCCTAAACCGTCCCTTTCCAAGTAGAGTTGGCCTCACCACTCTCAAATCCTACCTATCATGCACCTTCAAGGTCACCACCACTCTTAGGAGGACCTTGTTTCATCTCCAATCCGTGAAGCTTCCGCAATCCATCAACAAATCTGAAATTATGAAGGCACAAATCCATCAACAAACTTGTTAGATAAATGAATATTTCATATAATTTGTTATCATCAAAATCTTAGATGACTTGTTGGCAAACATGTAGATTTGCATCTAGTTATTTATGGCTTAACATTTTGTGTATTAGTGTTTGTATTAATGGGAGAGAAAAACATTGTCTGATGTGAGTTGATTTTAGATTGCACATTTTAAAGGTTTTACTTTTGTTATGATTTTGGGATTTTAGCAATATAAGGTGAGAAACCTAAGAAGATTCCCACTGGACACGTACTTAATCAAGTGGTTAAGTGTGAAGGTTCACTTCACAAGGGCAAAGAGAAAAACACAATATATGGTGTGGATGATGCAAAAAGGGGCGAAATTAAGATAACAAATCAAAGAGAACCAACAAATGAAAGACAAACATGGGAAGAACAATAAAGAACATGAAGGGAATGAAAGCCCAAAAGGAAATTAAAAAAAGGAAGAGATGAAAAGACTTATGGAGGATAAGGGGATTCACGCCACTTGGAGCATATGAACTTCAAGATGAGTGGTGCAAGAGCTGCCGCTTGAGATGTCACTGACTCAAGATAAGACCCGAAGTTGCCACTTAGGATACTACCCACCCAAGATATGACCCATATAACACAGAGTACTCAGACTCACAAATTCACTCAAGCAAAGTTTCTTTACTTCAATTTTCAACTTGTGAATACATGGAGGAAGACACCCTTTATATAGGAAGGAGTGACTTAGATGGCAAGATGAGTGACGGGTAGAAAAGGAAGGGGAGAGGGGTTGCCTAGGGTGTTGACCATGGTTAAAACCATCCCTTAGGCATAACTTCTAGAAGCTAGGGCTACATTCTAACCTTAATGGACTAGACACAAGCTAAAATGATAAATACACCCCCTATTATGTTAAATGAACCTACTCTAGCCTATTTTACTATTTGGATCCCCAAAGTGAGCTTAAATTATTTATATAACTTCTCTTGGTGGAAAGACAAGAAGGAAGAACTTCTTATATTCTAGTTTATATCTGGTTCTTCTTTTGTTGATGCTCTCTCGAGGTTTGGTGGGGTCTGGCTTTGTATACTAAGATGACTGATCTTTTTGTGAAGTGCTTGATGTGTCATTAGTCATTTATGGTTGTTGTGGTTTGAATTATTGTCATACTTTTAACTTTGTGAAGTAACACACTCGTAAGGAAGTCTTTACTAGATATCCTCTTTGCAATAGTTAATTCTTATGTTTCGTCCTTGTTTATCTCAAGCCAAAATTGGTGGTAAATAATACTTGTAGTTCTTAGTATAAAAAGCATATTAAGTAGGGATAGTAATGAGCGACTTTTTTATTCGTATTTGTCAAAGAGTGGTGTAACATCTCTACTTTTAAAATTTATTTGAATCCCACTTCAAAAATAAGAGTTAGAAAACCTTATGCTTTAACTCCTATGATTAAATTTATATTTTAAAAATATATTATATTTTATTTAGATAAAGTTTGAATATTGGAAAACAAATTAAGTAACTTTTAAAAAACATTGATTAAGTAAAATGGAAATAATAATAATAATAATAATAAAATAATAAGAAGAAGAAAATAACACAAAAATAATACAAAATGAATTATAAAAAATAGTCAATTATTAAACAAATATTAATAATAGAAAAGTTATTTAAAGGAACCTTCTAATATAAGAACTAAGAAAGAATAAAAAAATATAAGAAGATAAGAAGCAATAAGATTACATTTAATGAATATAATCCTGAAACTAAACTAAAATTTAGCATATAAATAGATGGGTGAAAAAGAAGGTGAGAGTAAAAAAATGTACTCCAATCATAAAGGTAAGGGAGAAATGAGGTTAAACTAATTTTCTAATAAACTTATATGTATTTTATTAATTCTTTATTTATTTTGAACTATATTTTTTTTTATATTTATATCATTTAATTTAATATTTGGTTACATATTGCTACTATTTATTTATATTTATGTTAATTAATTTTACACAGCGATCGTGTCTCTTAATTTATAATTATGTCATGTAATCTTTAGTTAGTAGTACATTTTATTTATTTATATTTGTGTTATTTAATTCATCTCAAATTACACATTGATCCTATTTATTAATTTATAGTTATGTTATTTTATCTTCAATTACACACTGTTCCTAATTATTATGTTTATATCATCTAATTCAATGATCTTATTTATTAATTTATAATTTATTATTTTGCAAAGTTTTTATGCTCAAATCTTTATAGGTCAGACCTTTTACAACCTTAAACATTCAATTTTTAATTAATCAAATTAGAACTTGTATGTAATTGGGTCAAATCTTCATCTTTTAATTCTAATGCTTTAATCTTGACAATTTTATAGTGACCGAGTTTTAGGAATAATCATTACAAAACATCCTTTAGATGACTAGTACTTCACTCCTCAAGACACATCACTTAAGGGTTGAAATTTGCAATATGTTTTCTCAAGACATTCATCACTTTTAAAATGTTTACAAACACCTTTTAAGGTAATAAAGATTGTCAAAACAGTTTTTCCAGTTAATGAAAACAGTTGTGATAGAGATCAAATAAGAGAAGATTTTACTAATGGAGGAAGAGGTCATTCACCCAAACATTTGAAGTTCTTTCTTCTAGTCTTCTCAAAAAGTAAAGAAGAATTAAAATAAAGAGAGGACCAAGCCTAAAGCCAAAAGAAGACTACAAGCTTTCAAGAATGGGTTTCAATTAATATCTCTCTTTATAGTTTCTTTTGTATAAATTGTAATTAATATAGAATAGTGTTTAGGAAGGTGCTAAGAGGGAAACCTAAAGATACCTCTTGTGTAAAGCATCTTTAGATATTAGCTTTAGAAAATTCTAGAAAGGTATCCCTTCCTCATCCACTATAGGCGTTAGAAGTGGAAGAGTTGCAAGGTAACCTTAGTTAGCTTCTTTTGTAAGCCTCTTGTATTTTCATGACCGGTCCTTCTCCTATATAAGGAGGGCTTGAGTCTTTCTAATACAGATTTGATATTTTGAGTAAAGAAATTCTCCCAAATTGGTGAGTGATTGAGAGACTTGTGTCTTCTCTTCTTCTAGTCTCATCTTGAGTGCATCTTGGAACCTCAAGTGGCAACATCTACACTCATCTTGGAGCCTTACATCCTTCAAGTGGCGTGTTCATCTCCAAGAACTCCAACCACATAAGTTCCCTATTTCATTTCATCTTCTTCATCCATTTTCCCTTCATTCCAAATTACCCATTTTTGTTCTACTTGTTTGTTTTCACTTTCAATCGGTGCAATCTCTTCCTTATGATGTCCTCTTTAATTTGCTGCACTTATATTCAATTTTAATCAGTGAAAATTGGTTGTGCTTGCTGTTTTTGTCACATCCTCCATGGGTATATTTGCTATATGTTTTGTTCTTGAGTTTCTATCCATGGGTTTGTTGTTCAAAATGGGTTTCTATATGAGTTTGGCTTGGTTACTTGTGTTTTGGTGAGTTCTTGAATGTTAAGAACATTGATCCAATTCTTAAAAAGTGTTTAATCATATTCCAACTCAAGTTGAATCCATAACATGTCCATGAAATATCTTTATCATGTTATTGGAATCATATCATGTGGTACCAGAGCCTTAGGTTTGTTCTTGTTTGTGTTTGAGTTGTTTTGGCACTTTTAATTCAAGAACTTTACATTCTTGTTGTTACCTTTCTGTTTTAGGTTTATTTTTGGGTATTTCTTGCTGTTTTCTTGTTGTTATTACATTGTGTTTGTGTCATTTTGTTTTTTTGAATCCTTATAAGTTTTGTCAAAGTCATGTTTCTCCAAAAAATGTTATCAATTCTATGTGGTCCTTTTGTTGATAATTTTTGTTTCTTGATTTTGAGTTAAGTACAGTTTTATGTGTTTGTTTCTTGATCCTTTGGTGCATTTTCTTTTTAGTATTGAGTTCATACTTGTGTAATAGACCTCTACAAGTTCTTAAACATCATTTCTATTATGTCTTTGCTAGTTCTTAATTCTGTTTTTCATTCCTGTTAGGTTTCCTCTATTTTCTTGAAAACATGCTGACTGTTTCGATTTATTGCAATTTATTTGCTTACTGGAAATTTCTGAAATTCTGGATTTGAGTTCTTCAAAGTGTTATAAAAAAGTAGAAAAAATAAGTACATCAAAATTCCAAGTACAAAAAAAATGATGAATGAAATACGTTCAGTGTGTAATTCTGCCGAAAAAAATACGGTAATCTGGCAGTGATTTTGCAAAATTTATCACAATTAACTGGCTTACTGTTTTTGTGTAATTCCAGTGCCATTGTTGAGACAAGATCTTGAACTTTCTGTGGTTACAATTTCATAATCCAGTTCGCTTTATACAATTCTAGATAAATCTGTGAACTCACTCACAGTTTGCACAAAAATATTTTTCCAGTAGTTCTGTTTTTGTTGTCTTCATCTACTCTAGTGCTTTTCTCTAGGTTTCCTTTGTGTGCCTTCTTTTCATTGAGTACCTTATTTTTCTGGATTGTCTTTTCTTCATTATTCTTTGAGTTTGTCATATATCTTGTATTCCTTTTGCTATAACCTTTTCTTGTTTACACCTTTTCTTGCTTGTCTTTTATTGTTTTTTAAGTTTTGTGGTGTATTGGCTTTAAGAAAGAGTGGTTTGCTTTGACATATTTCATTTGAGAGTTACAAGACCTCAAGAGCAGATTGGTTGAGGGAAGTATTCTTTCTTGGAGTGACTTGAGTGATTTCTAATTTTCAGTACATCTCTATAATTGTTTTTTTTTGCTAACCTTATTTTTCTTAATATTGTTTGCTATTGTGTTTGCTGTTTTCTTTGTACAATGGATACATATTCAATTGCTGAATCTTATAAACCACATTCTACTCATAAGGCTTATGTTCTTAATGAGTTAAAAGAAGAAAAATGAGCCCTTGCTCTCAAAGATGAAGCTATGCAAAGATTGGAAGAAAGATTAGCAAAGGTTGAATTGAAGCAAGAAAGATCTTCACATTCCATTCATGGAAGACATCATTCTCCTAGGCATTATTCCAAAGATTCTTCCAATTCTCACGGCCAACATCATCATGGGCATGTTTTAAAGAGTTCCAACACCTATGGGAGCTTTGAAAAAAAGGAAGAATAGAAAATACATAAATGTGAAGATAGGCGCCAACATGTGATATTGCCTTATTTTAAAGTGTTAAAGTACCTAGCTTTAGTGGTAATAGTGATCCTAATGTGTATTTAGATTGGGAGGCTAAATATGAACAAATTTTTAAAGCCTATGGGGTCTATGAAGACCAAAAGGTGAAAATAGCCTCTTTAGAATTTTTAGATTTTGCCAAAGAATGGTGGCATAACATTGTAATGGACATTGGATATAACAAGAGACCTCCCGTGGTTTCTTGGAATGATTTGAAAGAGTGTATGCGCGCAAGGTTTGTTCCTCCTTCTAGGAAGGAACACTTGTTGAAGTTCCAAAGGATTCCTCAAGGACATAGGATGGTAGATGAATACTTTAAAGATTTTGAAACAACTTTGACTAAAATGAAAATATGCATGCGAATGAAGAGTCAAAGATAAAATGGTTTGTACATGGTTTGAGAAGAGATATTAGAGAATTTATAGAATTAAATTAGTACTCTTCTTTAAAGAAAGTGCTTCGCATAGCCATCAAGGTGGAATCATACCTTTTGAAAACAACTTTCAAAAATACTCATGCTGATGGTTTCTACAAATCTTCAAAGAAGGATACCTTCTCTAATCAACAAGTTTCTACAACGAATTCTCTACATCTCCTAAGTCACCTACCAAAAATTCAAAAATAAAATGTTTTAAATGTTTAGGTTTTGGGCACATAGCTCTTCATTTTCCACTAAAACAAACCTTAAAGATAAACAAGGTAAAACAAGACCTAACTCACCCACCACCTACCACAAGTAAAAATGAAAAAGACAAAGAAGGCCAAGTTGACATGAGTCTTATCCTTTCACATCCAAGGTGTTTTCCTTCCTTATCTTTTTCATTACCAAAGGTTCTTACTTCATCGACATCTTGGTTAAAAAATGTTAGGGATGATTTTTTCATACCTCCTAATGGTTTTCACCATTTAAGAGGACTTTTTCCAACAAATATCATCATCCCCAAACAATTTTTTTCAACGTGGTCTGTTTATAGGACTTCCTTTTCTGAACTCCCACTGCGTACAAATTATAAGTCATGTTTTCCTTTTTCTTCTTCAACTGTTAATTGTGAAAGTAAACTAACTTTGTTATATGCAGGGATTCAGAATTCGTGGTCGAATTCTCTCCAACTCGGGGAGTATAATAGAGATCAAATAAGAGAGGATTTTACTAATGGAGGAAGAGGTCATTCACCTAAACATTTGAAGTTCTTCCTTCTAGTCTTCTAAAAAATTAAAGAAGAATTAAAATAAAGAGAGGACCAAGCCTAAAGCCAAAAGAAGACTACAAGCTTTCAAGAATGGGTTTCAATTAATATCTCTCTTTGTAGTTTCTTTTGTATAAATTTGTAAATAATATAGAATAGTGTTTAGGAAGGTGCTAAGAGGGAAACCTAAAGATACCTCTTGTGTAAAGCATCTTTAGATATTAGCTTTAGAAAATTCAAGAAAGGTATCCCTTCCTCATCCACTTTAGGCACTAGAAGTGGAAAAGTTGCAAGGTAACCTTAGTTAGCTTCTTTTGTAAGCCTCTTGTACTTTCATGACCGGTCCTTCTCCTATATAAGGAGGGCTTGAGTCTTTCTAATACAAATTTGATATTTTGAGTAAAGAAATTCTCCCAAATTGGTGAGTGATTGAGAGACTTGTGTCTTCTCTTCTTCTAGTCTCATCTTGAGTGCATCTTGGAACCTCAAGTGGCGGCATCTACACTCATCTTGGAGCCTTACATCCTTCAAGTGGCGTGTTCATCTCCAAGAACTCCAACCACATAAGTTCCCTATTTCATTTCATCTTCTTCATCCATTTTCCCTTCATTCCAAATTACCCATTTTTGTTCTACTTGTTTGTTTTCACTTTCAATCAGTGCAATCTCTTCCTTATGAGGTCATCTTTCATTTGCTGCACTTATATTCAATTTTAATCGGTGAAAATTGGTTGTTCTTGCTGTTTTTGTCATGTCCTCCATGGGTATATTTGCTATATGTTGTGTTCTTGAGTTTCTATCCATGGGTTTGTTGTTCAAAATGGGTTTCTATGAGTTTGGCTTGGTTACTTGTGTTTTGGTGAGTTCTTGAATGTTAAGAACATTGATCCAATTCTTAAAAAGTGCCTAATCATATTCCAACTCAAGTTGAATCCATAACATGTCCATGAAACATCTCTATCATGTTATTGGAATCATATCAAGTTGTGTCAATTAAAATCGGATTGGTAATTATAAAAGAAACCTATTAAAAACATTTTATTGATTCTCTAAAATAACTAATTGTGTTCATTTAAAAAAAACTCAACTTATAACACTTGGTTTATTTATTAAAATAACTAGTTGATTTCATTAATTAGAAAAGACAAAAATATTTAATACTAAAGTCTTAAGGTCAATGATAAAAACATTTGACTTTTAAATCATTAAAAAGACTTTAGTATTTTTTCAGTCAGTTGATACGATAAATCAACCTATTAAAATACTTTACTAAAGTCACAAGGTTTTAGTGTGAGTGATTTTAACCAATTAAAATCCTGAATCAACTGATTTAAAAACATAACAGGTTTAAAACATTTTCTTGGAGATGTCTTGAACCATATTGCATAGTAAAAAAGATACAACAAAATCTACCACACATGCATAACTTTGTAGTCTTCATGGTTGAGCTTTAAGCACATCAAATCCATCCACTTTAGTTAACAGTCGCAACCTCATCCAACATCTCATCAGGTAACATTAAGGAAGAGATATATTTTTCTTATTTTCAGTCTATAATATAAGTATGAACTTCTTTCTTTCTCCTCTCTTATCAAGCTTATTACAAATAAAAAGAATTTTTTTTTGGGAAAGTAGCTTAATATCTTGAAATTAAGTCTACTTTCTCAAAAATCTCTCTAGCGAAAACCATCCTTATTGAAAAAAAATAAAAAGTTGAACTTAAAGTTTCACAACCTGAAAGAGAAATATAAAGTTCCCACTTCAAGATTAATCACAAAGAAAAAATAAAATGACTCTCTTTAGTCTAAGATATATGATTTAGAGAAGAGACTCTCTAAAGAGGACTAATCTAAAAAAGTAGATAGCTTACTCATGTAGAATGAGACTTTAAGAAAAGTTATAAACTTAAAAGAGTGGATGGGAACAAAAGACTAAATCAACTAATAGGATTATTTGGAAAACCCTATGAAAAAAAAGGGATTAGGCTTTGAAGAAGAAAGGGATAAATCACATGCATCTCACAAGCACATTCCACAAAAAAATACGTATAAGTTTTTCACAAATAACAAAAAAAAAATCCAAGTCAATTTGGGTACCCAAGAAAGACATAATTCATGTTGTTGATGTTCTTAATAAGAGGAAGAAAGTCCTTGTTATGGTACTTGGACAGGGGTGCTTGCGCAACATGATAGGCAAAAGTCTACACTATTAAGCCTAAAGAAAGGAAAAAGTGTGACATTGGGCGAAAACCAAAAGAGAAAGATTGTAGGTATTGGGAAGATAGGTCTAAAATTTACTTTAATGTACATAACTAATTATGTGATAATTAATATACTTTTTAATTTAATAAAGACGTGTGTAGTCAAAGATGATCAACCTACTAGTTTTATCTCAAGATACAAGGTAATTTGTACAAAATAGATCTTTGTGAGCTATCAAATTATAATCTTAGTATCATTCTAGGAAAAACCTTTTACAGAAAAAGAATTGAGGTATGATGTAGGACATGTGGTCATGCATGCTTGAGGTTAATCTCAAAGCATCCTTGAGACAACCTCATTATCACATGTTGATGTACAATCGACCAAGATTGTACTTACAATCTAGACCATCCAAATGGTTGCGAAAGACTTTTAATTGAAAATGTATACCAATTGCTTCCTCACAACAAATCATTTGAATTTTATTAATCATAAATATTTTATCAATACAATGACAATAACACAACCAAACCCTTCCAAAACCCTAACAACAAAATTGAAGCAATCATTCACTTTGAAACATACGTGCAACAAGCTTCAATCTTCAATATACAAAAAATTTTGACATCACCTTCAACTCTTTAATGCAACAAATTTTGTCTTGAACCAAAATTTACATTATATGATACTTGACATAATGTGGCATGCACACCAAGTTACTAAAACAACAAAGAGTAACAAAATTAGAATATAAGTGACCCATTAATCTTGTTCATGGTTGACTTACGCATACGTTTGTTGAAATAAAAGCACTCTTTGATGTTTAAAAGATGATCCACTATTTGGTTTAAGGAAAAATAACTTTGACATGTTCTTTTTGATAAAATATAAAGGATATTTGTGAACTTGCGGCCAACCAATATAAGAAAATTAAAATTTCATAATAAAAATATTAATGCATTTGTGGATGAGAACCAAAAGTTGGAGGGAACAATGTTGAATTTTTTATTAGGATGATTCTTCCTGCATTCCATCAATTTTTTTCATGCACCTCATTAGTTTTAGAATTTAATTTGCATAACATAAAAGTTAATTATAGAAATAAAAATTTATAAGATAAAAAAAATTAAATAACATTTCTAGAACAATTATTTTATCTTTTAAAATCTAAAACAATTATTTTAAATTTTGAAATTCGATTTATGAAATTGATGAGTTGCAGAATAAAATCCGAGATCTTACAGAAAAAAGTACTCTTATTATTATGCGAGCTAGCAGAATCACTTGTCTGGTGACTATACCTAGTCCTTGCGAATTAGAGAACAAATCTAAACCAAAATAGTGAGGCTAACCTATGAGGCTTTGACACTTCTCTTAAATGGCGTATCTGTGTCGGACACACGTATCAGTGTCAACACTCGTAGGACACTTATCGATGAAGTGTTCAATTCAAAAAATATTTGTTGGTTTTTTAAAAATTCTAGTACAGTTCTAACACAATTTTAAAAGGTATAAATACAATAATTTTCTAAAAACTCAAATTTATTGTATAAATTTTTATTATGTTTATAAAAATACGGAACAAATTCTTTTGAACCAATCATGAAAAATATCTTCTTGCTCCCAAAAGAATCGGAAACATACTTTTACACATAAATATTTAATTTTAATTTATATAATTCAAAATTATATAATATATAGATCTATGTCTCTGTATCCTACATTTTAAAGATTATACGTATTTCTGTAACCGTATTCGTATCCGTGTCGTGTCAGTATCCATATCCGTATAGGTATTTATGTTTACCAATTTCTTCGTAACAAACTACGGGCCTTCCCATACTATATGCTACGCAGCCAGCCAAATCTCTTATTTCTTAATAAATGGTAATTGTCTTTTGTAAATAATGTTTATTTTTTAATATTGATCTAACTAACAAACTTCATTATATTAGATTTTTTTTAATAAACATTTCAAATATAATTAATTTTTTTAGATCCAAATACCCTCAATTAACCTTTAAAATTACAGTTATTTTGAATAAAATTCTTAATAATTTTGTTCAATAACTAATTGTATATATATATCATTTCAGATATTATATAATTAAGCTAATAAATTAATTTAATTATATATTCACTTCAAATATAATTTAATTTTACTACACAAAAATTTCACAATGATATAATAATTAAAATTATATTTTTAATATAAATTTAGATTTAATATTTATATTTAATCCTTTATTATTTTAATGATTATAAAATAATTTTTAAACATGTCATTAGATCAAATTAAAATTATTACAATAAATTTTCAATTTTTCTTATCAATGTAATTCATCATATTTCAATACCTAAATAAATTATTTATAATTAAAAAAGACATATCCTAAATAAATTTATTAAATGCAAGTTACAATTATTATCAAAATTTATATTTAACACTTATTTTTAGAAGAAGAAAATTTGGCCATAATTAAATTATTGAAAATTCAAATTCCCACTAATTCACTCAAAGGTTCCAGCATTGTATTGTACCCTAGGCAGCATAAAAATTCCCAAACTCCTTTCTATTATTTGAAGAAGAAAGAAGAAGGGAAAAGAGAGAAACCATGAGAAGAAGAGCCAGAGTGCTTCTTAGTCTCTCTACTTCTCTGCTCTCACCGGTAAAGCACAACCCTTTAGCGAAATCAACACCACCCACTTCTTTATTTCGAAGTAGCATCACATTCTCAACTTCCTCCTCCATAAACCCTCCTATTGAAGAAGCAAAGACTTCATCGTCCACGTCCCGAAGGGATTCATTGATTTTAGAACAGTTCAAGCAGAGAAAACTCAAAGGGTCCCCTAAAGACTCAAAGGGTACCCCTCAAGTGGGTTCAACTTCAGTTCCATTAAGTTCAGATGCTTATACTGAGAAGGTGGTCCAAAAGGGTGTGCAGAATGAGGATGAACCCACCATTGTGGTTAGAAGTTTCAAGGAGTTGGGTGTTAATGAGGAGCTTGTCGAGGTAATGGAGGAGATTGGGGAGTTTATTCCCAGTGAGATACAGTGTGTGGTTATTCCTGCTATCTTGGAAGGGAAGAGTGTGTTGCTGAGTTCACCATCTGAACCTGACAGAACTTTGGCCTTCTTGTTGCCCCTTATTCAGGTTAGTTTAATTCTGTTTATTTTCTTTCCTAGGTTTTGACTTTTGAGCCTTAGCAACAACTTTCTTCGGTTGGGTGGATACAAGATACTGGAATTTGGGAATGCATTCACGTTGCAAGCTGGCTTGAACTTTTGTAGTTTGTTTATTTTTTATTTATCTGGTATTTCACCTATTGGATACGGCTATTGTTGTTGCCTTATTTATTTAGTACTGGTACGGGTTTCAGTTAGAAAATACCGTAATTTTGTTAATTGGAAGGGGAGGTGGTTCCCACCTAACCATATTCTTTTCTATGAACCGACAACTTCTCCTTACTTGCCTATTAGTTCATGTTCCTTCCAAGATATTCTTCTTCGCTATGTGTTCATGGTCTTCTTCGGTACTGAGTAGGGGTGTATACTTGTAAAAGGTGTCGGACCACTTGAATAGTTGAGTGAGAAATGCTATTAAAAAAATTAGTTGTCGACCTATTTATAAGTTATGTTGGGCCTCCTCTCCAATGGACTTGGATTAGTAAGAATGGATGATTAACCTTTAGTCTCACATCATGTATGTTTTAATTAGAGATTAATCTCGTTCTTAATCAATTATTGTATCGGTTCACGAGATATGTTTGGCAGCATTTCTGAGATCGTTATGAAATCTTTTCGGTTGTCAAGATGATCTTGGTCGTGGATCTAGTCCCCCAGGCTCAAAAAGCCTTTTTTAAGTCCTTTTTACAAGAAAAATTCTCTACATGTTCCATGGTGTGTGTTAAGATGGTCTCAACTAGGTCTCGTATATCTCCTGAGCTCCCCAAGCTTGAGGGGTATTCCTCTTAGAGTTTGAAAGGTTTGGGTGTGGACATGAAGCGACATCCCTTGTGATCCGTGTTCAAAACGGTTGTATCCGTTGGATGTGGATAGATTTGATGGTTGGGAAATGATGTGTCTTTTGGGTTACCTTGCTTTCCATATTCTAAAAATAAGGGTGGATTTGTGTTGGGACCACCCATGCTTTACCATTCATTCGAGTAGTGACTTTGTGCAAAGAGTTTGTTTTTTCCCAGGTTAGTGATGTATTCTTCTTCGAATGCGTCGACCTCTTCGAGTGGGTACTCGTCAGAGGATTTTGATGAGCTTTCTGTTTCTATAGTGAGTGTCAGTTTTGCTTATGGATCTGAGATATGTCAGGTTGATGTTCCTGGTGGAGCAACAAATCTGGTTGTGGAGCATGCGAGAGTGATCTTCTACTTCCTTTGGGTTATGACTGGGTAGATATACTTGTGATCGATAACTTTTCTAAGTATTGATGGTCGTCTATGATAAGGTCTTTTGCAAATGCTTAAGAAGGATGTTGAGGTGGGCATAATTTTGTTGGAGCGGTACAGTGTAGTTGACAATGCATGTCATTGTCGAAAAGAGATTGTGTACGAGTTCTTTTATATGTACACATGTCTCTTCACAGATCTTCACGTTCGTTTTCCTTTTGATGAGTTCACAATGGCCTCCTCTGGGTCTTAAATGTTACCTAGTTACATTCGAATTCATGGGCTTCACTACAAGTTTTTCGCTTGTTGTGTGAGTTATTTAAACTAAAGCCTTTATCCCAGGTTTGTCTTCATTATTATAGTGTCTGGCCAACTGATTCCGGTCGATTAGTTCTCACTTGTTGGCCAACCAGGAAACGTGTCTTCTAGCATCCTATACGTCCTCGTATAAAATATTCAAGGGGAGATTTTTTATAGACCTAGTGGAGTCTCTAGGTAGTCACTTTTTTATGATGGGACAAAATTGATGTTCCCATTTTATTAGATCCAGAATCCCATCTGGTATCATAGTTGGCTGAGGTCGATGATGGCCTCCGTAGACATTGAGGTTTTCAAGGTTTGAAACCTATTGTCGAGGAGGTTACCCACCTGACAAATCCTCGCCATTTATCTTTCTCCCAACAATGGTTGGATTTTACTAGTATGTATAGTCTTTACTTGATTTATTTGGTTACAGTTGGTGTTAACTTTGCCAAATGTTTGTGTTTCCTAGGTATTATGGCTCACATCGCTCCTGATTTCAAGCAAGTCCTAAAACAACTTCGACAACAATGTGGAAAAGTCGGTGACAAGGCTTCAAAGGAGGAGGGTCTTGCCTCCTTGGTTGCGGTTGTCATTCCTTCAACGGGTCTGGTTGTCGACCTGTTGCCCCCTTCTGCCAACAAGAAGAAACATTAGAGGAGGGACAAGCCCTCTAAATCGTCGTAGAAGCGATCTCGACCATCGTCCTCTGATGTTGGGACAAGTGTTGCCCCCTTGCTTCTTAAGGGAAACGTTTAATTTTTTAAGGGTGTTAATATTACCTGACCATTGGCGAGAAGGAAGTCACCTTGGTTGTCGGTTTAGACCTCGTTGAAACATCCTTGGCCGAAATGCTTATGGTAATTGAAATAATTTTATTAAGTGTCTTGTTAAAACTTTCTCGGCAAAAAACTTTCCTTAGGGAAAAAAGGTTGAGTGAGGAAAGAGTGCATGTAGAACATCATTTAGAAGCTAAGTTTAACTAAGTTAACTGAAATAAAACTTCAAGTGTGTTGCGTTCCAAGTTCTTGGGACAGGGTCGCCCTAGAGGTACTTGAGTCGATAGGCTTTGTTTTTTTGCTTTGCCCTGGATTTAGAATGGTCCTTACTAGTTTGCTAATAACTTACCTTTGGTCTTCCTTGTTTTATTCCTCATTCTCCAAATGAGATCTACTTGGTAAAACTTTCTTGGTTTTACTTTGGAGTTGTATCTTTTGGAGGCTCCAATCTTGTAGACCTCGTCTCTTATATGAGATTTGTCTTTGAATTTGTTAGCCAATCCAAGTTCATGGTGAGACTTTCATTGTTCATGTTTAAGTCGAATAGTTGTTTTCTTAGTGAGGGCTCACCGATTTCAATTGGAATCATTGCATCAATGCCATAAATGAGGTTGTATGGAGTCTTGAGCCTTGTCGACAAGGGTGTGCATTTGTATGCCCATAAGACCTCTAGCAGTTCTTTGGTCCACTTTTCCTTGGCCACTCCTAAATGTGTTTATGAGTTCATTTATAATGACTTTGTTAACAATTTTGGCCAGCTCATTTGTCTGAGGATGTTCAATTGAGCTAGCTACATGTTTTATGTTGAGTCCCCATAAAAACTGATGAGTCCTCGGCATGTGAACTGTCGTCCATAATCAGTGATGATCGTGTTGGGGATACCATATTGGCATATGATGCTTTTCCATATGAAATTCTTGACATATTTGGCCGACATGGTAGCTAAGGGCTCAAATTCAATCCATTTTTTAAGTAGAAAATAACCAACAGAAATTTGCCCTGTCCTTTTTCAGGCAAGAAAGGTCCTATGTGGGGCATGCCAAATGGCTAGGATGAGGAAATGTGATGTAACTCCTCAGACTTGGAATATAGTATATTCCCTTGTTCTTGGCATTTGGTGGAGTTCTTTACATAAGCTGTATAATCACTTTGCTTTGTATTGTCGGTCAATAATACTCGATTCGACGAGGACTCGTGTTGCTGGATTGTTAACTTGAGAATTCCACTAAGAGAAAACAAATTTCCTAAATCAACTTATTATGATCGAATTAGTGATTATCTTAGAATTATTGTATTGAATTAAATTATTAAACATCTCGATTTCGATTGTTTTCTTATGTCAACTTTACGAATGGGTGGCACTTTTGGAAGCCTAAAAAACATGAATATGATATTAGCATGATTGTTTGTTTTATTTACTTGTATGTCATTGGTAAACAAATGGAGCACAAGTTTGAGAGCAAAGAAGATTAGCAGTAAAACATCACATTGTGTAGGAAGGTAAGGACTAAGAAGATTGTGGAAGGAGTTCAAATCTAAAAGACACCCTGATTGCCTTAATATCGTTTTCTATAAAACAAAGTTATTTGAGAATAAAATAAAATTGAAAAATAGAAAATAGGCTTAATTTAATTCATTTTCATCACATCAACACAAACGATGATAACTGTTATCTACTTTTACTGTTCTGTTCCTCCCATGTTTATTATTTCCTTTAGAAAAAAGTGGATTAAATATGTCAACTTGTACAGTTGCTAAGACGGGATAGAGAGTTGCTTGGTTCAAATTCAAAACATCCGCAAGCCATTGTGCTTTGTGCTACGGAGGAGAAAGCTGAAAAGGTGACCCAATTTCTACCATGTACTATCACCATCTCTTCTATTTAGTTCTGCAGAGTACCTACCTTCCTGACCGATCATGTTCCTTTCAAACTTTATTGGCATTCCAGTGCTTCAATGCTGCTAAATATATCATCCATAACACAAAATTGAAGTCTGCAAAGGATTGTGCTTCACCAGATGATGGGCAGTCGCAAGCCTCAATTGGCCTAGTGATAGGAACTCCTTGTGAGATTCTTCAATATATTGAAGAGCAGAGCATTGTTCCTTCTGAAATAAGATACTTGGTTAGTAATTAGTATCACTTAAAATATCTGTGTAAGAATATATATAGAGGCTCTCAAGTTACAGTTATTGGGAGCTCCTATCATTGATCACACTACTATTTTTCATGCTTATTGAGTAGGTGTTGGAAGAGGCAGATTGCATGCTTGGTAGTGGCCTTGGTCCTGAAATCCATAAAATTCTCATACCATTACAAGATCATGAATCAAAATCTGCTGTCAAAAGATTACAAACTATTTTGGCCATTTCAACCATGGCTGAGGTATGATGATCAATTATGTTGTTTTAGTATTTGAACTCTTGCTGAAGATAATATGCTTAAACCTCCATCATAATACTGGTTATTTTTATGATTTATCTTTTTCATATTGCAGGTTTTGGGTGAACAATCCCCTGTTGTAAAGTATCTCGAGTGCCATCATGCAGGGAATATTTCTGCAATGTCTTTAGAAATGGAACAAAGTGAAGTCTTTCATTTCACAGAGTCTCTTCATGCTCTTAAGAAAAAAATAGCAGAGGCCATGGATTCCCTTTTGCAACAAGAATAACACATCTTGATCTACACTTTTTGACACAGAACAAAAGAAAAGTCAATATGGGTTATATGATCTTTCTTATATCAACTAACTGTTAAGTTGGTTTTGCCCTATGTTTTTATCATGTTCTTCTAACAATGAAACACAAAATAGCAGGCTTTACGAGGGAATTAACTGGAGTGGTGTTTCAAAAGGCAAAGAATTTCACATTCTTAAGTTTAATTTCTTTTATGTTTATATACCAACTTGTTTTAAATGTTTCTGAAGTGATAAGTAAGATGTGAGTTTTGTGTACGAGTTTTTTAAAGTTAATTTATCATTTTCTTTCAAGACAATCACATTAATTTACTAAGATCATCTAACCAAGACATCATTCTGTTTCTACCTATATTAAACTAGAACTATGGTCCAAGGTATACTTTGAGTTATTAAAACTAGAATTTATTAAGAATGTTACTTTATAAAAAAAATTAAACTTAACATGAAAAACATATTTCTCTACTTCAAATTTTCGAGAAACTACAAATTTTCATTCAATCAAATTTCTATAATATGTTTATCGTTTTAGTCTTACCTTTAAAAGATCTCCCACATGACAAATTTATTTTATTTTAGTATTTGAGTTTAACTACTTACTATCATTGTAATTATCGAATTTCCAAAATTTTAATTAAGTCTCACTAAAATAGTGACATGTGACCATGTTTATATATATTAAAATGATAGTAAATAGTTAAATTTGAAAACTAAATATGACAAGAAGTCTAAACCTATAACCCGAATGATACATGTATCCTTTGAGATGCCATATTTTATTAACATTTTTTAATATCAATAAAGTAGAAAATAAATCATATTAAAATCTCCTAATTTACACAAACATGTTCCCAATGGCGTCAAATTCCCTATGATTGTTTCAAACGCCAGAAAATTTCTGTAATGTTGTTTTGGTTTTATTCATCTATTTTAGTGCTATCCTCTAGGATTCCATTTTGTGTGCTACCTTTTCTTGTGAACTTAATTTTTTGCTTGTTAATTTCTTGACCACTCTTTCAAGTCATGTCAATTACCAATTCCATTTGAAGTAGTCCTTAATTTTAAATTTGAGTTTTGTTGCTTTGAAATTGTTTGACCTCTTTTGGTGGAAGTGACCCATTGTGCTTTGGTGAGTTGTGTTGCTGAAATTTTTTTGTGTAAGCTACATCACTAAAGATGTAAAAACCAAATATCTAAGGTTGAATATCCTAAGGAGGCA
This sequence comes from Phaseolus vulgaris, assembly GCF_000499845.2. Taxonomy (NCBI): domain Eukaryota; kingdom Viridiplantae; phylum Streptophyta; class Magnoliopsida; order Fabales; family Fabaceae; genus Phaseolus; species Phaseolus vulgaris. The sequence continues at coordinate 40,921,702 of NC_023749.2, forward strand.
AAGCAAGGGACAACAACAAACTCACACAAAAATATACACAAATACCAAAAGGAGCTACAAGTGAAGGAGTGCATAGAATAAAGCTTTAATTTTTTAGCATAAAAATTGTTGACCTAATTTTTCTTTGTATTTCTTTGAGTTGTAATTTTCAAGAGTTTGATTAATTAGTGTATTAAATTCATCTTAGTCGGTGAGTGTGTCTTCAAGGTTCAAAGCGCCAAGAAGTCTCACCTTAGGAAACACCTAGTTTAAAAGCTTTCTAGTTAGCAATTTCTTTCAAGTGTTTTATTGCGTTGCATTTTTCTTGCATAAAATTTTGTTTTCATCTTTGATTGTGCTCTAAGTAAATTACTTAGAGAAAGGTTTGTAAAAGTGTTGTGGGATAGTATCTGACAAGGAAAGGCTTGGTACTTAAGAGATCCTGGTGATCCACTGATGTGAGTTGATTTTAAGATTGCACATTTTATGGGTTTCACTTTTGTTTAGGCTTTTTTTTTAGATTACAATTATGGTGAGAACCCTAAGAATATTCTCATTGGACACAAACTTAACCAAGTGGTTAAGTAAGTGTGAAGGTTCACTTCAGAAGGGCAAAGAGAAAAAGACAATTATATGGTTAGGGGATGCTCTATCTCTTAGGTCTTCATCATCCACCTCATTTCCTAGGAAATTACCTACTTCACTCCACCTATCTTTCTTTTTGGAAATTACTTTTATCACATAACTCTAAACATGTCTACTCATTCTTCAAGTCATAGTGAAAGTGATAGAAAATCCACAAAATCTCTTTTGAAACAATTGGCTAGAGATTTTCAATTACTATCACTTAGACAATTGCAACATGAGGCTCAAATTTTGGAAGATAAAAAAGAAATAGATGTCCATCTTGCAATATTGGAAGAAGAGTTTAAAATTGTTAGAGAAAAAGATAAATACATAAGAAAATTAAAAAAATCTTTGCATGCATCTAGTTCTAGGTCAAGTGACTCACATGCTGAGGGGAGTCTTAGAGTTAATGAATATTATCAACCTCCACCTAGAAGAACTAGAAGAGAAAGCCAAAAAGAGACTAGGGTAGACTTACCTCATTTTGATGGAAAAAAAATGTTGAGGCTTACTTAGATTGAGAAATGAAAGTAGAACAACTTTTTTGCTTGCCATCATGTTAGTGAGGAGAGGAAGGTACCCTTAGCCACTTTAAGCTTTCGAGCAAATGTTATGTATTGATGGACAACCCTTATTTTGGGCTTGTATTTGGGCCACGTTTTGGGCCAATTTTTATAGGTCATGTTGGGCCAATTAGAATAGAGTGTAAATAGAAAAAGAAATAGTCTAGCAAGAGTTACAATTGGAACTCCTTGGACCCAATGCAACTTTAGACCATCTAGGATGCACAGATAAATTACTAGAGTGCAAATAGAAAGCATGGATTAGCAAGGAAGATATTGTACCGTCCCGGGGTGATCAACCAAAAGTCAAAGTCAAAAGTCAACACATAAAGAGACATCGCCTAAGCAAGACGTCGCCCAAGTAAGACATCGCCCGAAGAGTCAACCCGCGTGACAGAAGCATTTCGCAGAGAAGAGGGCCCACACGATGGAATAACCCTAAGTTAGGTGGCGGCGCTGTAGGACCCTCCGCACAGAATAAACAGTCAAGTCAAAGGGGCACGTGACAATGCCCACGTGCTCATTAAAGATATCCAAGGAAGGCTGCATGCATGATGCATGACTAATTAGGGCACCCACGGAGAATGATGGCGCGAGAGATACAGCGCTCAAGTTAGAGCCCAAGTGGCCACAAGGTTATTGATTGCACTCCAGATAAGGGAAGCCCATGTGCCAGATACGCTCAGATCCTAGGAATAGCGGCGCAAGGACCTTCCCCAAGGAACCCTAGATAATAGCAAGCAACGCAAAGGTAAACCTTAGCTTTCACCTATATAAAGGGCACGAAGAACCCTAGTAAGGTACTGATGGAAACCAAGTAGAGGATTCTCAAGCCCATGAAGCCCAAGCCCAACGAGGGGCCCAAACCCAACGAATCACTAGGAGCATGGCAAGAGCTTTGGGACAAGAGTATCAAAAGATGGCTCTTCTTATTTCTTTTGTAGAGTAGGGGTGCGGATGTAATAAATAGGTGTGTAAGTAGTAAGGGATGCTAGGGGGAGTGTAGATAGGAGTTAGGAGGTGCCAAACTAGGAAGGAAAGTCACACTTCCTCCATGCACTAGTTGGCGCCGAATTTGAGTCTCATTTGAGGCACATTTGGCTTTGCATTTCAGCACCTTATAGGCTATAAATAAAGGTGCTGCCCTTGTACAAATGGGATTTTGGAATTTAGAGTAGAGAGACTATACTCAAATTTAGAGAGAAATTGTGAGTCTTGTGTCTTCTTCTTCCTTTGCCTTATCTTGTGTGCCAATGGTGAGCTTCAAGTGGCGGCATTCCTTCACTTATCTTGGAACAAGGCTCCAAGTGGCGTGACTGCATCTTCCAAGTCTCAAATCCAGTAAGCTTCACTCCATAAGTGTTCTTTCTTCATTCCTTGTCATTTTCATTCGGTAGATGCTTAATGCTTGGTGTTTCCTTTCATTTTCACCGATTAAAGTTGTGTTTTCTAGCGTAGTTTCCATTTCTGTTCGGTGCAGTATCATTCCTTTTCATTTATGTTCGGTTGTTTTAATTTTGTTCTTCATTCTTTGTTGTTGATTCCATTTGACAATATATGGACTTCCATATGAGCTTTGGTTTGGTGCAAAGTCTTGGTGAGTTCTTGAATTAGAACATGGATCCAATTCTAAGTAAAGTGCCATTTCATGACCAACTCAAGTTGCTCCTAAGAATGTCAAAGAATCATGTATTCTTGTTATTGCATTCATATCGTGTGGTATCATGAGTCTTAGGTTTGTTCTTGTTTAATTTTGAGTTGTGTTGCACTTTTAATTCAAGAGCTCTATCTTCTTGTTGTTTCTTTTCTGTTTTTAGGATTATAATTGAGTATTCTTGCTGTTTTCTTAATTGTGCATACCAAGTGTTTGTGATTTTTCCTTTTTGAATCCATACAAGTTTTGTCATAGTCATGTTTTTTCAAGAATGTCATCACTTCTTGTAGTACTTTTATTACATTTTTTGTTTCTTGCTTTGGTGTAATACAGTTTTCTGCATTTGTATCTTGATCCTTTGTGCATTTTCTGTTTTAGAATTGAGTTCATACTTGTATTTTAGACCTATACAAGTTCCTATACATCATTTTCCATTATGTCTTTGCTAGTTCTTAATTCTGTTTTTCATTCATGTTAGGATTCCTCTGTTTTCTGAAAACGTGCTTACTGTTTTTTCCTTATTGCAATTGATTTACTCACTGGAAAATTATGAAATTCTGGATTTGTGTTCTTCAAAGTGTTATAAAAGCATAGAAAAAAGAAGTACTCAAAAGTGTACAATTCTGCCGAAAAAAATCATATCTCATTTTATTTGTCTAACAAGTTTCTTTCACTGTTTGTTTCTGTTTTTTGTATTTTTTTATCATGGCTCATTTTTCTAGTGGAGAATCCTCCAAACCTTGCTCCCCACAAAAGGCAGCCCTTTTTGAAGACTTAAAAAATGCCAAGCAATCCAATGCTCATTATCTTGATGTGATTCGACAAATGGAGGCAAGGCTCCAAAGTTTGGAGTTAAGCCGTGAAGAAATCCATCAAAATAGGGAGAGAAGACCTCATCCTTCTCTTCGGCATTCTTCAAGACATTCTCATTCTTTTCATGGTTTTTATGAAGACAATGCACGACCAAGGCATCATCACCATGAAGAGAGGCGCCAACATGTGGTTGACCCTTGTTCTCCTAATGTAGAACTTCCTAGTTTTAGTGGTGAAAGTGATCCCAATGTATACTTAGGATGGGAGGCTAAGGTTGACCAAATCTTTGATGTAAATGGGGTTAGAGATGAGCATAGGGTTAGATTAGCTTCTTTAGAATTTTTGGACTATGCCATGCAATGGTGGCATCAATATCTCATGGACATTGACCTACACAAGAGGCCGCCCGTGGTCTCTTGGAACGATTTGAAAGCATGTTTACGCGCTAGATTCGTACCCCCACACTTTAGGAAAGACCTAATGTTGAAACTCCAAAGGTTTCATCAAGGCACGCTAAGTGTGGATGATTACTTTAAACAACTAGACACGCTTTTAATTCGAATTAATATGGATGAGAGTGAGGAAGCTAAGATAGCTAGGTTTGTGAGTGGCCTTCGAAGGGACATTCAAGACGTGGTAGAGTTACAAGAATATTCTTCTTTGGAAAATGTGGTGCACCTTGCTAGTAAAATTGAAAATCAACTTGCAAGGAAAAATGCTTTAAAAAATTCTTCTAAGGATAACTACTACCACTCTTCTTGGAAAAATAAAAATAACTCTTTTTCAAATATTCCTTCTAAGGACTCTACTTTCAAACCTAGAGAGTCTAAGCCTTCCACTTCTAGGCCTAAATCACCACCTAAATCGTCTAGTAAGAAGTGTTTTAAATGCTTAAGCTATGGACATATTGCTTCTAATTGCCCTACTAAACGAACTATGTATATGCATGATGGGGTAGGTGGTAGTGAGCATGAGTCCGAATCTTCTAGACATTCCTCACCTTCTAGATCCCCAAGTGAGAGTGAGAGTGAAAGCCCACATGAGGGTGACCTATTAGTAATAAGACGCATGCTTGGCCAAGTTTTAAAACCTTTTGATGAAACTCAAAGAGAAAATATTTTTCATTCAAGGTGTCTTATTAATGATAGGGTATGCTCTTTAATTGTGGATGGGGGGAGTTGTGCTAATGTGGCAAGCACAAGAGTGGTAGACAAACTTGGATTGCCTACCATCTCTCATGCCAAGCCCTACAAGTTACAATGGTTGAGTGAGGTGGGTGAGTTAGTGGTGAACAAGCAAGTCCTCATTACATTTTCCATTGGCAAATATAAAGATGAGGTCTTGTGTGATGTTGTTCCAATGGAAGCTACTCATATACTTTTAGGTAGGCCATGGCAATTTGATAGAAAAAAATTTCATGATGGCTTTACCAACAAAATTTCTTTTAACTTCCATGGGCACAAAGTCATTCTTAAGTCTCTCTCTCCAAAGGAAGTGCATGAGGACCAAGTCAAAATGAGAGAAAAGAGAGAGAAAGAAAATGATAAACAAAGTTCCAAGAGAAGCCTTCTCATATCTACCCAACAAGTCAAAAAGGTAATAGTTACTCACAAGCCTATTTTTTTAGCTATTCCTAGACCTATTGACTGTGAGTCGGCTAAGGATAGTCCTACATGTTTGGACCATTTGGTAAAGGAATATGAAGATGTGTTTCAAGATCCTCCTAAAGGTTTACCACCTCTAAGAGGGATTGAACACCAAATAGACTTCATGCCCGGGGTTTCTTTACCAAATCGCCCTGCATATAGGACCAATCCCCAAGAGACCAAAGAAATTCAAACACAAGTTGAGGATTTATTAGCTAAGGGGTGGTTACAAGATAGCATGAGCCCATGTGCTATGCCTGTCATACTTGTTCCAAAAAAAGATGGGACATGGAGGATGTGTACGGATTGTCGCGCTATAAATAACATTACCATCAAATATAGGCATCCCATTCCTAGGTTAGATGACTTGTTGGATGAATTACATGGGTCTAAAATATTTTCCAAAATTGATCTTAAGAGTGGTTACAATCAAATTCGAATTAAACATGGTGATGAATGGAAAACCGCTTTTAAGACCAAATTTGGTTTATATGAGTGGTTGGTCATGCCTTTTGGCTTGACTAATGCTCCTAGTACCTTCATGCGACTCATGCATCATGTATTAAGAGCATTTCTTGGCAAGTTTGTTGTGGTTTACTTTGATGATATTCTTATATATAGTTTGTCCTTAGAAGATCCTGAGTCACATGTTAGACAAGTATTAGAAACCCTTAGGAAGGAGAAATTGTATGCTAATCATGCTAAATGTTTCTTTGCATTAGATCATATAGACTTCCTAGGGTTTGTGGTAAGTCATAAAGGGGTGCATGTAGATCAAACAAAAGTTGCAGCAATTCAACATTGGCCTACACCCACCAATGTCAATGAAGTACGAAGTTTTCATGGACTTGCTAGTTTTTATAGGCGGTTTGTGAAAGACTTTAGTACAATTGCCGCACCTTTAAATGCCATAGTAAAGAAGGATGTGGTTTTTAAGTGGGGACAAGAACAAGAAAACGCTTTTCAAACTTTGAAGGATAAATTAACTAAAGCCCCCATTTTAGCCCTTCCTAACTTTGCTAAGACATTTGAAATAGAGTGTGATGCCTCTAATATAGGCATTGGGGTCGTTCTCCTTCAAGAAGGACACCCCATAGCTTATTTTAGTGAGAAACTCAAAGGGAGTCATCTCAATTACTCCACTTATGATAAAGAACTTTATGCTCTTGTTAGAGCTTTGCAAAATTGGCAACACTATCTTTTTCCAAAGGAATTTGTGATCTATAGTGATCATGAGTCCCTTAAATATTTGAAAAGCCAAAGCAAGCTTAATAAGAGACATGCTAAGTGGGTGGAGTTTATTGAGCAATTTCCTTATGTGATCAAACATAAACAAGGTAAAATTAATGTGGTTGCCGATGCTCTTTCAAGAAGATATACCTTGTTAAATGTTTTGAATGTTCAATATTTAGGATTTGATCACATAAAGGAACTTTATCATGATGACTTAGATTTCTCTCTAATCTATCAAGAGTGTTCCAAGGGAGGTCACAAAGACTTTTTCTTACATAATGGTTTTCTTTTTAAAGGAAAAAGACTTTGTGTTCCCCAAGGATCCATAAGACAATCTCTTGTTAGAGAGGCTCATGAGGGTGGGCTTATGGGACATTTTGGGGTAGCTAAGACTTTATAAACTTTGCATGAACATTTCTTTTGGCCTCACATGCGCAAATCCGTACATACCTTCTGTGATAAATGTATAGCATGTAGGAAGGCTAAATCTAAGGTCCAACCCCATGGTTTATATACCCCTCTTTCTATCCCTACAATGCCTTGGGTTGATATTTCTATGGATTTTATCTTAGGACTACCCAAGACATTGAAGGGTAAGGATTCCATCTTTGTGGTAGTGGACCGTTTTTCTAAAAATGGCTCATTTTATTCCATGCCACAAAGTGGATGATGCATGCCATATTGCAAATCTCTTCTTCAAGGAAGTTGTTCGTTTACATGGACTTCCTAGAAGTATAGTATCCGATAGGGATTCTAAGTTCTTAAGTCACTTTTGGAGGACCTTATGGGGGAAACTTGGCACAAATCTTCTGTTTTCTACTACTTGCCACCCTCAAACTGATGGTCAAACTGAAGTGGTTAATAGAAATTTGGGTCAATTATTGCGATGCTTTATTTCCGGGAATCCAAGGGCTTGGGAGGATTTACTACCTCATGTTGAGTTTGCTTATAATAGGGTAGTAAATTCCACCACTAACCATTCTCCTTTTGAGGTTGTTTATGGGTTTAATCCCCTCACACCTCTAGATCTTCTTCCCATTCCTGTACTTGATGAGGTTCTATGCAAGGACGGTTTTGAAAAGGCTTCTTTTATTAAGGATTTGCATAACCGCATCAAGTTACAAATTGAGAAGAAAGTTGGTAAGTATGCTGACACTGCCAACCAAAGGAGAAAGGCATTAATCTTTGAGCCCGACGATTGGGTTTGGCTTCATTTGAAAAAGGATAGATTTCCTTCTCTAAGAAAGTCCAAACTTATGCCTCGTGGTGATGGCCCTTTCCAAGTTATCAAGAGGATTAATGATAATGCCTATGAGTTAGATATGCCTATTACTTATCTTGGAAGTAATTCTTTCAATATTACTGATCTCACTCCTTTTGCTGCAGGTTTCCCAAATTCGTGGACGAATTCTCTCCAACCCGGGGAGTATGATGGAAACCAAGTAGAGGATGCTCAAGCCCATGAAGCCCAAGCCCAACAAGGGGCCCAAGCCCAACGAATCACTAGGAGCATGGCAAGAGCTTTGGGACAAGAGTATCAAAAGATGGCTCTTCTTATTTCTTTTGTAGAGTAGGGGTGCGGATGTAATAAATAGGTGTGTAAGTAGTAAGGGATGCTAGGGGGAGTGTAGATAGGAGTTAGGAGGTGCCAAACTAGGAAGGAAAGTCACACTTCCTCCATGCACTAGTTGGCGCCGAATTTGAGTCTCATTTGAGGCACATTTGGCTTTGCATTTCAGCACCTTATAGGCTATAAATAAAGGTGCTACCCTTGTACAAATGGGATTTTGGAATTTAGAGTAGAGAGACTATACTCAAATTTAGAGAGAAATTGTGAGTCTTGTGTCTTCTTCTTCCTTTGCCTTATCTTGTGTGCCAATGGTGAGCTTCAAGTGGCGGCATTCCTTCACTTATCTTGGAACAAGGCTCCAAGTGGCGTGACTGCATCTTCCAAGTCTCAAATCCAGTAAGCTTCACTCCATAAGTGTTCTTTCTTCATTCCTTGTCATTTTCATTCGGTAGATGCTTAATGCTTGGTGTTTCCTTTCATTTTCACCGATTAAAGTTGTGTTTTCTAGCGTAGTTTCCATTTCTGTTCGGTGCAGTATCATTCCTTTTCATTTATGTTCGGTTGTTTTAATTTTGTTCTTCATTCTTTGTTGTTGATTCCATTTGACAATATATGGACTTCCATATGAGCTTTGGTTTGGTGCAAAGTCTTGGTGAGTTCTTGAATTAGAACATGGATCCAATTCTAAGTAAAGTGCCATTTCATGACCAACTCAAGTTGCTCCTAAGAATGTCAAAGAATCATGTATTCTTGTTATTGCATTCACATCAGGTACGCTTTCACAGTTACACAGAGCACTAAACCCTAGTTGTTCTTGACGGCGCACCCACTGTGAGCACAAGGCAATTAGGGCAACACAGTTTCAGTCATTGAGATTATCATACGGTTTCCAGTCACTTTGGTGTTTCTCGCTAGCTGACTTGATCGTCGGAGTGCAAACGGCCGCGAGGACGCCCCTTTGTTCTTCTTTTTCAGGTACTCATAGACGAGGCAGAACGAAGGTGCCCTAGCTCGTGAGGACAAGCCACGCATAAAGACGATCCAGGTCAACCGGCGGGAACAATATGAAGGTCCACATGTCATCCCCTTAATTGAGAGGATTATCACCAATGTCAAAAGGCCATTTGTCTTCATGGGAATGGAGAGCGTTCTCTTCAATTAGAGGAGAACACTTGTCAACCTCTAATTTGAGAGGATTTGTTCCTATAAGAGGCAATCACTTTTCCTTCTATGAGTGGAGAGTTTTTAGGGGTTAAAACTTGCACTTTAGCGCCCATAACACTATAAATACAAGTACTAGTCATTTGTAAAGGAGCTTAGAATTGATTAAAGAATTGTTGTCCAAATTTGTGCAGATCTTGTCTTCTTTTGCTCACTCTTTGCTAGCACTAGTTTTGTGTCTAGCTTAAAACTTCTTAAGAATTGACATCACCTTTCTTAAGTTTTATTATCATTCTCCATACACCTTCATGATTTCTTTCACTTATTTTAGTCACTCAATTTCATCAAATTTTGTACCCAAAAATACAAAACAAAAGACTCATATCAATGCAAGTTAGAATTGCTTTAAGATAATCTCTACAAAAGTACCTATATCTATAACTTTTGTTTGTCTATCTATTTCTATATGGTAGACAGTTATATTTCGGTGTTATCCCTTACAATTTAAAATATTATTTCTAAAAAGTGTTTGTTTTTTGGCTAACACATATTTTGTTTTGTTGGCACATGATGCACAATCGAGCAAATTCTTTGACGTCATAGTATAAGTTGGACCAAAATGAGGTCACACGATGTGCAACAGTGGCATTAATACCAGAACTGGTGTTTGTCAAGGTGTGGGAGCTTGATCAAGAGGGTGAGGCAAGCGTTATAAAATTCAAGTATGAAAATGAGATTTTTGTAAAAGAAAAGTCCTTATTGCAATTAGAAATGTTTATTGTTGGTATTGTCAAAAGGTGTATTCTCTTACTACTTTAAACCCTTTGTGGTGTGGTGGAAAACTTGCAAAGTTTCATAAATAGTTATAAAATTGGAAAAAAGATGGATGTTAAGATTGACTCAATGGACTTGCTCAATGAACCTCTCATAGAGTGCATCCACCACGGGATTGTTCTTATTAGCTCTTTACAATTAGTTTAATAACTTTTATAGTCCATTTATTATGATTACTTTTTCTATTTTGTTCCATTATTTTTAATATTTTATTTGATCAGGTTTTTAAAATAATTAAGTCAATGAGATTTTTTCTATTAAATTAATGGTGACAATGTTACTAAAGTAAATGTTTCACTTCCATAATAAGTCAACTTTGATTGAAGACATATCATTTGTTATTTATGTGTTTTTGTTATAACGTTATTGCCATCAATTTGACAGAAGATATTATATTGAGTTGTTTTTAAAAAAAATTAGTACTAAATTGAGAACGTTTAAAATAGTGAGACAAAATTAAGAAAATAATCATAAAAGTAAAAAAGAAGAAGTTATTAAACCTTTAAAATATTTAGAATTAGAAACCTTTTTATTGTTTAAGGATTTGGACTACTTAAGTGAGAAGGGAACTAAGAAATAGATTTTGCCAAAATTTACCTTTATATGTTTAATGACATCAATTATTGTACCGGTACCGGGCGAGACTGGGACCCATCTGGCTGTCCGATGCCCAGTCAATCTGCCCGAGTGACCGAAGGTCAAGACCCCTTGAGGACTTGGCCGAGAGACCGAAGGTCAAGACCCATTGAGGACTTGGCCGAGAGACCGAAGGTCAAGACCCCTTGAGAAGTTGGCCGAGAGACCGAAGGTCAAGACCCCTTGGAGACTTGGCCGAGGGACCGAGACCGTTGAAGACTCAACCAAGACGGCCGAAGGCCACGGATATTTGGCCGGTGGCCGATCCTCACTCTGAGAATTTGGCCGATGGCCGAGCCCCATTACAATTAACGCTCAAACCAAGATCAGTGAAGCTAATCAATCACCAAGAATTAGGTAATGCAACCCTAAGTGGTATCCACCTCGATAAACGGGCCCAACAAGGTAGGCCCACTAGAATAATATAAATAGCACGCATTTCAAGGAGTAAGGTATGTCATTATTACTGTTCACCTACCTGAGAGATAACCACCCGCTTTACTGACTTGAGCGTCGGAGTGCCTTCGCAGGTACCCCCACCATCCGGTGTTCACCCGACGACCGAGTCCCGAGTGCCGAAGGATAAGCAGAACGAAGAGAAGGATCCCAGTCCATCACCCAGCCACCTGCCCGACTGAAGGAAGGAGAAGAAGACTTCAACAGTTCTCTAGGTCCCATCTCCCTAGCAGGAACAATTGGCGCCCACCGTGGGGCCGAGGGAAACTAGCTGAAGGAAAAAAGTAGATGGTTTCGACAAGAAGCATGGAAAGAATGACTGAAGCCGACCAGACAATGCTGCTGCTGTCTCTCCAGAGGGAGATGGCCGAGATGCGAAGAAAGGCCGAGGAGGCCGCTCAGAAAAATGAGCAAGAGCTGCAGGTTCTCCGCAGGGAGAACGAAGATATGAGAAAGAAGCTGGGGGAGGGAGGACCCTCTGTCATACCGCCGAACATGGTCAGCAAGTCCTACACCTCTCCCCCCAACCCGGATGTGGCCGAGGGGACAAGAGGCCGACCCCCTCCCCGCGAGACTGAAACGGGCGACGAGTCGTGCCTAATCAGATCCACCCGGACGATCCTGACGGCCGACCCGAACCGCCGTCACCCCTTTACAAACAACATCATCGAAGTCCCACTTCCTGAGAAGTGGAAGGGTTTCAACCGAGACCGATACGACGGGTCGACCGACCCGGACGAGCACATGGACGCCTACACCACCCATATGAGTCTCTACACCTCGGACGACGCCATCTTGTGCCGAGTGTTCCCCACATCCTTGAAGGGTGCAGCCCTTAGTTGGTTCACCAAGCTCTCACCCAACTCCATAGATAGCTTTGCCACGCTCATCGCAAAGTTCGAAACACAGTTTGCGACCAGCCGGCCGCACCACCTGACCTCAATCGCCCTGGTAGGCATCCGCCAGGAGAAGGGAGAGTCGCTGAGAACCTTCGTAGATAGGTTCAGTAAAGTGGCAATGAGCATCCGAAATCTGAGTCCAGATGTCGCCATGCACCACATGCTGACGGCCCTGCGCCCGGGGCCCTTTGCCGACAACCTATGCATGCAGCCGGCCGACAGCCTGGACGAACTGAGAAAGAGAGCCGCTAAGTACATGCAGCTGGAGGAGCTAAGAGAGTTCTGCAACCAGGCCCGTGCCGAGGCCGGTGGAGAGAGGAAGGAAGAAAAAGACCGACAGGCTCGGCCGATACAGAGAACGGACCGGCGCCGGGAAAACCGAGACCGACCGATCCGTTTCACGAGGTATACACCCCTAACGGCCGAGCGGGGAAGGATTCTGGACGAAGCCCTTAACGCCGAGCTGATCCCTCCCCCAAGGAAGGTGGCCAACCCAAATAACGCCGACCGGAGGAAGCAGTGTCGGTACCACCAGAACACCGGACACTCAACCGACGAGTGTCAGGCCCTTAAGGACAAGATAGAGGAACTTATCCAGGCCGGGCATCTCCGCCGGTTCGTCAGGAATGGCCGAGACCCACCAGGCCGGGCGGATCCTCCGAGGCGGACGAGGTCACCTCAGCGCGGCCGAGGAAACCAAAACAACAGAGGCGACCGACAACCCGCAAGGGCCGATCCTCCTCGAAGAGACGACCCCCCCAGGGAGGCCGATAGGAGAGGTAACCGAGAGGTTATCAACACTATAGCCGGCGGCTTCGCCGGGGGAGGAAGCACGAACAACGCCCGAAAGAAGCACCTCCGGGCAGTACATCAGGTAAACGCTGTGGCGTTCCGACCGAGAATGCCACCCATCACATTCACGGACGATGACTTCAAGGGCGTAGACTACCGCCAGCAGGACGACCCGATGGTGATAGCGGTCGACATAGATCGATTCACCATAAGGAAGACCCTCGTAGACCAAGGAAGTTCGGTAGATATCCTCTACTGGAAAACTTTCAAAGCCATGAGAATGACCGAGGCCGAGATGATGCCATACGACGACCACGTGGTAGGATTCTCGGGCGAAAGGGTGGGTACCAAGGGGTATATCGACTTGTACATCACCTTCGGAGAGGGGAAGAACACCAGGACCATCAAAATTCGGTACCTGGTCATCGACGCCAACACCTCCTACAACATCCTCCTCGGCCGACCATCCATCAACCGGCTGATGGCCATAGTATCAACCCCTCATCTCGCAATGAAATTCCCTTCGAAGACAGGAGACATTCTCACGGTCCACGTGGACCAAAAAGAAGCACGGGAGTGCTACGCCGAGAGCCTCCGGGTGGAGCCTCTAAGGGCAGACACCTCTCCCCTTCGGGCGAGAAAGTCCTCCCGAAAGGACCGCTCCCCCAGGAAGGACCGGCCTAGGGAGACCCAGCCAACCGTGGCACTAGTAGACCTTCATCCCCGGGCAACCGAGGACAGGCTAGAGGCAAGAGAGGAGCTGAGGAGAGTCCCCCTCCTCGACGAAGAGCACAGCACGGCTGTAGGGACAGCCTTGGCGGCGGCCGAGGCCGAGGTCATGCACGCCGCGCTAAAAAAGAATGTCGACATGTTCGCATGGACGCCGGCCGACATGCCGGGAGTAAGTCCGAATGTCATCACCCATCGACTGTCCATATTTAAGGAAGCCCGTCCGATCTCCCAAAAGAAGAGGGACGTGGGCGACGAAAAACGACTCGCAGCGAAGGAGGAGGCCGGCAAGCTCCTGTCAGCCGGATTCATAAGGGAGGCCCGATACACGACATGGCTGGCCAACGTCGTCATGGTTACCAAGCCTAACGGTAACTGGAGGATGTGCGTCGACTACAGAAACATCAACAGCACATGCCCGAAGGACACCTACCCCCTCCCGAACATTGACCGACTGGTGGATGGGGCGGCCGGCCACAAAATTATGAGCTTCCTGGACGCTTACTCTGGCTATAACCAGATAAGCATGCACCCGTGGGACAAGGAGAAGACGGCCTTCATGACGGCCGATGCCAACTACTACTACGAGGTCATGCCGTTCGGCCTCAAGAACGCCGGGGCGACCTACCAGCGTCTCATGGACAAAATTTTCAAGGGTCTGATAGGCCGGGCGGTAAAAGTCTATGTGGACGACATAGTCGTGAAGTCCGACTCCTTCGAGCAACATCTGAAGGATCTGGACGAGGTCTTCAAGGCTCTAAGGGGAGTCAACATGAAACTCAACCCCGAAAAATGTACTTTCGGGGTAGAGGGAGGAAAGTTCCTAGGTTTCATGCTCACCCACCGAGGGATAGAGGCAAACCCCGACAAATGTCAGGCCATACTCAGCATGAGAAGCCCGAACACCGTGAAGGAGGTACAACAACTCCTTGGGCGGCTGACCGCCCTCTCTCGATTTGTCCCCCGTCTGGCCGAGAGGACGAGGCCGATCGTTCGGTTGCTCCGAAAAGGCAAAAAATTCATCTGGGACGACCAATGCGAGGAAATCTTCAAAAAATTTAAGGAGTTCCTCACATCCCCGGCCGTCATCCAGAAGCCGAGACCCGACATCCTAATCCTGGTATATCTAGCAGTCTCGGAAGAAGCAGTCAGCGCTGCCTTAGTGCAGGAAGCCGAGGGCGAGGAGCGACCCATATACTTTGTGAGCCGAACCCTCCACTCGGCCGAGACCCGATATCAGATGATAGAGAAGGTGGCTCTCGCACTCGTCCTCACGGCAAGACGGATGCGCCCCTACTTCCAAAATCACTCCATAACTGTAAGAACCGACTACCCTATTTTTAAAATTTTATCTAAACCGGACCTTGCAGGGAGGATGATAGGATGGTCGGTCGAACTCTCCGAGTTCGACATACGTTATGAGCCGAGGGGTGCCATCAAATCTCAATGCTTGGCCGACTTCTCGGCCGAGCTGACACCACTGCCCACCCTCTCGGTCGGTTGGACCCTCTACGTGGACGGCTCCTCAAACAAAACAGCGTGTGGAGCGGGAGTTGTCCTGGAGGGGCCGGACGACCTCCTCCTGGAACAAGCTCTCCAGTTCGGATTTCGGGCGACCAACAACCAGGCTGAGTACGAGGCCTTGCTGGCCGGGCTAAACCTAGCCTACGACATGGGAGCGCGCGAGGTTACATGCAAAAGCGACTCCCAGGTAATGGTCGGCCAAGTCAATGGAGACTTCGAGGTTAAAGAACCTTTGCTGCAGCGATACTACCACGCGGCCAAAAACAGTATCGCCCGCTTTAGCAAAGCACCCTTGCAACACATACCGAGAGAGGACAACAAGAGGGCCGACATCCTGTCCAAACTCTCGGTCATCAAAAAGAAGAGCCATCAGAGGTCGGTCATACAAATATGGCTAAGACACCCAAGTGTGACGGAGGCCGAGGCCGAGTGTCTAGCTGTAGAAGAAGAAGAGGCTGAGGCCGACAGTTGGATGACACCCGTCATCCGATACCTGACGGACGGCACGTGCTCGGCCGACCAAGAGAAGGCGATGAAGCAACAATGCGCCCGGTACACCTTGATCAACGAAGATCTGTATCGGAGAGGCTACTCAACCCCCCTGCTAAAATGCATAACCAGCAAAAGGGCCGAGTACATCCTGGCCGAAATCCATGAAGGAGTCTGCGGAAATCACACCGGGGCGAGGACTATGGCCGCCAAGGTCTTGAGAGCCGGCTACTACTGGCCGACCGTACAGGGCGACTGTGCCGAATACGTAAAGAAATGTGCCAAGTGCCAAGAATTCGGCCCCCTCCTCCACACCAGGCCGGAAGAACTGCACAACATCATCTCCCCATGGCCGTTCGCCATGTGGGGGATGGACATTATCGGTCCATTCTCTCCAGGGAAAGGGCAGACCAAATTCCTCCTGGTGGGAGTCGACTACTTCACAAAATGGATCGAGGCCGAGCCTCTCGCCTCCATCTCAGCGAAGAATGTACAAAACTTCGTATGGAGGAGCATTGTCTGCCGATTCGGCGTCCCACACACAATAGTGACTGACAATGGCCGACAGTTCATCGACCGAGGCCTACAGTCCTTCTATGACGACCTGGGCATCAAGTCCATCACGGCCTCGGTAGAACACCCACAAACAAATGGGCAGGCCGAGGCCGCCAACAAGGTCATACTCAACGAGCTGAAGAAGCGGCTGGGCAAGGCAAAAGGACGATGGACCGAGGAACTAATCGAGGTACTTTGGGCGTACAGGTGCACTCCCCAAACTACCACACAAGAAACGCCCTACAGCCTGACATACGGAACCGAGGCCATGATCCCGGTAGAGGTGGCCGAGCCCACCATACGACGGCAGATGTTCAATCTCACCCTAAACGAGGAAAGCCTAGCGGTCAACCTCGACCTGGTAAGTGAGCTTCGTGACAAAAGCAAGATTCGGGAGGCTGCCTGCAAAGCCCGGGCGTCCAGACGGTACAACACCAAAGTCCGGCCTAGAGGTTTCCAGAAGGGCGATCTTGTCTGGAGAATGCGCAGCGATGCA
The DNA here is from genome assembly GCF_000499845.2 of Phaseolus vulgaris. Classification (NCBI taxonomy): domain Eukaryota; kingdom Viridiplantae; phylum Streptophyta; class Magnoliopsida; order Fabales; family Fabaceae; genus Phaseolus; species Phaseolus vulgaris. The sequence continues at coordinate 40,938,358 of NC_023749.2, forward strand.
AGAAAAAACGAAGGGAAGTTCTCATCCAACTGGGAGGGGCCTTTCCGAGTCCGAGAAGTCGCACAAGGAGGGGCCTATCATCTAGAATGGCTTTCAGGAAAAATTGTACCGAGGACGTGGAATGCCACGCACCTCAAATTCTATTACAGCTAAAATCAATAAAATCACGCACTCTTTCCTCACCCAATCAGGGAGGTTTTAACGAGGCGTTTTCATCAAAAGTGTTGGAAATATTCTACCGAGAGTACCGGCCGACTGCCCACTTGCTCGATTAACATCGCAAGTGTCGGCCTGCCGAACGCCCACTCGCTCGATTAACATCGCAAGTGTCGGCCTGCCGAACGCCCTCTCGCTCGATTAACATCGCGAGTGCCGGCCCACCGAACGCCCACTTGCTCGATTAACATCGCGAGTGCCGGCCTGCCGAACGCCCACTCGCTCGATTAACATCGCAAGTGCCGGCCTGCCGAACGCCCTCTCGCTCGATTAACATCGCGAGTGCCGGCCCACCGAACGCCCACTTGCTCGATTAACATCGCAAGTGCCGGCCCACCGAACGCCCACTTGCTCGATTAACATCGCAAGTGCCGGCCTGCCGAACGCCCACTCGCTCGATTAACATCGCTAGTGCCGGCCCACCGAACGCCCTCTCGCTCGATTAACATCGCGAGTGCCGGCCCACCGAACGGCCACTTGCTCGATTAACATCGCAAGTGCCGGCCCACCGAACGCCCACTTGCTCGATTAACATCGCAAGTGACGTCCCACCGAACGCCCACTTGCTCGAATAACATCGCAAGTGTCGGCCTGCCGATCGCCCACATTTCACGCGCTCGAATCCAACATTTGATAATAGTGGCCGATCGCCCACCCTTCACGCGCTCGAATCCAACATTCGTTAATAGTGGCCGATCGCCCACCCTTCACGCGCTCGAATCCAACATTCGATAATAGTGGCCGATCGCCTACACTTCACGCGCTCGAATCCAACATTCGATAATAGTGGCCGATCGCCTACACTTCACGCGCTCGAGTCCAACATTCGCAAGTTTATGGCCGATCGCCCTTATCTTAATTGCTCGAATTTAACATTCGCAATTTTATGGCCGATCGCCCTTATTTTACTTGCTCGAATTTAACATTCGCAATTTTATGGCCGATCGCCCTTATCTTAATTGCTCGAATTTAACATTCGCAATTTTATGGCCGATCGCCCTTATCTTAATTGCTCGAATTTCAACATTCGCAATTTTATGGCCGATCGCCCTTATCTTAATTGCTCGAATTTTAACATTCGCAATTTTATGGCCGATCGCCCTTATCTTAATTGCTCGAATTTTAACATTCGCAATTTTATGGCCGATCGCCCTTATTTTACTTGCTCGAATTTTAACATTCGCAATTTTATGGCCGATCGCCCTTATCTTAATTGCTCGAATTTTAACATTCGCAATTTCACAGCCGATGGCCCTTATCTTAATTGCTCGAATTTAACATTCGCAATTTTATGGCCGATCGCCCACATTTTACTTGCTAGAATTTAACAAAAATTTATGGCTGGCGCCCGAACGAATGGCTGGCCGACTGTTAAAACTTCTCAAATTTCATGTCAAACTCTGATAAAAGAAAAGATGGACGATGTGTTGATAAAAATGAAAAAAGCACCGGGCGATACATCAAAAACAAAATAAGAAGGCCACGCCCCAGCCTCGGAAGATGCTAAAAAAGGAAAAGGCCACAACCCGGCCAAAGGCAAACCTAATCCTGAATATTAATGCATCCATCCTCCTCAGCCTCGACCTCCTTACCCCGAACCTCGGCCTCCCCCTCCTCGGTCGCGGCCGGTTCAGTTTCTTGAGCAGTTAAGGCGGCCACTTCAGCACTTGGCATCAATCGACCCTGGTAGACCTCACAGTCAAGGTCAAACTCACCAGTGGCCTGCGGTTCGCCATAAAGCACATGCGCTTGACGCACGGCCCTTTCAAAGCACTGTCTCAGCAATTCCTCGGCCTCTTCATAGTTTTCATCAAGCTCGGCCTCGGCTTGCTCCTTGGCATGTTGAAGGGCGGCCATCTCAGTGGCCGAGGCAGAGAGCTGCTTATCCCTCTCCTCGACCAGCTCCTTCAATTTGGCAATTTCAGCAGCCGCCCTCAACCTCTCGGCCTCCAGCTGCCGCTTCGCCTCGGCCGCCTCCTTATGCGCCAACTCCTTCTCGGCCGCCTCCGTAGCAATCAGGGCCGATAGGTTGGTGTTGGCAGCCAAAGATTGCTCCAAGTCATGGTTGGCCTCGGACAGCTTGTGCTCCAATGCCGACACCTCCTCGGCCTGACGCTCTCGGCCAACAAGCCCACTCTGAAAGAGGACGACCGAGCGGCACATCAATTCAAAGCCACTCTTTAGGAGGTCCGAGGGGGAGACGTCTTGAAGGGAGTCTCGGGCCTCATCTGGAAGAGCGACGCGAACTCTTCGAGAAAATCGGTACCCACCCCCAAGAGGTCGAAAGGGGTGGGCGCCGCCCGAGCGTCGACTTCCGATGGCCCGGCTGCCCCGCGCACCAAAGGACCGGGCGAGCTTGTCACTGCCTCGGCTGTCACTCGTCGAGAGGGAGGGGGCGTCGGCATTAACCCGGGAGATCGAGTGGTGGTGGCAATGTTGCTAACGTCCCTCGGACGTTTCTTGGACCTGTGGGTGGGGCCAGCCGGCCCCTTGGACTTGTGAGAGGAACCAGCCGCCCCTGTATCGCTTGGCGGAGGGATCACCTCTAAACTCCGACGGCCCTTGCGTTCGGCCGCTTTTTGGCGGTGTTTGTCAAGTACACTAACGGCCGCCGGTCGTTCGTTAACCATGATTTCTGCAAAACAAAATTAATAAACAAGTTAGACCACACGCAAGTCAAAAGAGACCGACTGCCCTATACAAGCCTAAACACATACCCCTCACGGCCGCCCATCGCGCAGACTTGGTATACGCGCCGATCAGCCCCCGGCATGGAAGCTTCCTCGGTAAGGCGTCAAAAAGGGCAAGAACCCCCAACTCGTCCTCACCCTCGGTCGACCTCGGCCACTCCTTCAAATCACAGGGATTCCGAGTCCAGTACAGGGGGAACCTCGACCGACCGTCTGAGTCAAAAAAGAAGGGGGTCGCCTCGGGACGAATGACGACCTTCAAAAACCTCCCTTTGAAACGTTTATACGAGAGGGCGAAGGAGTCAAACAACACCAAACCCGGCCGCCCGGCCAAAGAATGCCAAGCAGCCTTTTGGGCGGGGTGAGACTTATAATAAGAAAGGAAACAAGAGGGGGAGGGATGAAGTCGCATAACATCACACAACAGGCGGAAGGCCTGAAGGGACGCCCAGGTATTCGGGTGAACCTGGGTAGGAGCCACGTTAAGCGTCCGAAGGACGCCCATCGTAAACTCATCGAAAGGGAGAGAAACATAAAGGTCTTTGAAAAAACAAGCATACATATAAAAAAATGGGGGACCAACACCTGGCCGCCCCATACACACGCTTTCGGCCACCCCACAAGGCAAGACGTCGAAGTAACTCGAGTACTCTTCCACCTTTAAGACCGGATGACGGGCCAAGAACTTGGCCACAGACAACTCGGTCCCGTAGAGGGACGAGATCTCGACTACTCGAGGATCCACCCAGCTAAGGTCCTCCAAAGGAATAGCCGCCAGGGGAGAGCCCGACCAACCAACAACATCAGCCGAGATATCCATCAGAAGAGAATCTGATCGATCAATAGCGTTGGCCGAGACATCCCCCCTTACAACCTCTACCCGGGGCGACACCTCGGCCACCCCAACCGAGGTAGGCTCGGCAGAGGAGGTGGAATAAGAAGAAAAAGAGGAAGAGGAAGATGACGACGACTTTTCAAAACGGGGAGGGCGACCGAGAGAAGGAGAAGAATGACCGGACGAAGAAGACGTTGGCCGAGACACGGTCGACATCACTAACCTTGTAAATAAATGGACGAGACCGAACCTTGTAAGAATGGGCGAGAAGTCGCTCGGATCTCAGCAGTGGGCGAAGGATCACTCGGCTGCCAAGAAAAAACTCACGAATGCAAATGAGGGACCTCGACGCTGGTAGATCCCTATTTATAGGGCCCATGGGCCTCGGAATGCGAAACGTCAAACAGATCTCAACCGTTAGATCTTGTAAATCTAACGGTCCATGAACTCCCCCGCCCAAAAAACCCCTCATCAATGCACGTCACGTCGCGCCGTCTGAAGTCACGTCACGCCGCCTAGTCAAGTCGTACCTCGAGAAATGAAACGCCCGCGCGACCAAGGGAGACCGACCGACTCCCATTATCAAAGACTCATCGGACATATCTGACACATCTGCCCTTGAGCCTGGGGGGCAAGTGTACCGGTACCGGGCGAGACTGGGACCCATCTGGCTGCCCGATGCCCAGTCAATCTGCCCGAGTGACCGAAGGTCAAGACCCCTTGAGGACTTGGCCGAGAGACTATCCGCCCGAGTGACCGAAGGTCAAGACCCCTTGAGGACTTGGCCGAGAGACCGAAGGTCAAGACCCCTTGAGAAGTTGGCCGAGAGACCGAAGGTCAAGACCCCTTGGAGACTTGGCCGAGGGACCGAGACCGTTGAAGACTCAACCAAGACGGCCGAAGGCCACGGATATTTGGCCGGTGGCCGATCCTCACTCTGAGAATTTGGCCGATGGCCGAGCCCCATTACAATTAACGCTCAAACCAAGATCAGTGAAGCTAATCCATCACCAAGAATTAGGTAATGCAACCCTAAGCGGTATCCACCTCGATAAATGGGCCCAACAAGGTAGGCCCACTAGAATAATATAAATAGCACGCAAGGAGTAAGGTATGTCATTATTACTGTTCACCTACCTGAGAGCTAACCACCCGCTTTACTGACTTGAGCGTCGGAGTGCCTTCGCAGGTACCCCCACCATCCGGTGTTCACCCGACGACCGAGTCCCGAGTGCCGAAGGATAAGCAGAACGAAGAGAAGGATCCCAGTCCATCACCCAGCCACCTGCCCGACTGAAGGAAGGAGAAGAAGACTTCAACAGTTCTCTAGGTCCCATCTCCCTAGCAGGAACAATTATACAAACTGTTCACTAGCATTTAATATATACTCTCTTTTTTTATCGTAATTTACTCATAACATATCCTTAATGATATCTTATTCTTTACTCTTTTTTCCTATTTATATTTTTCTTGTTTTTATAACTTATAACATCTTTCTCGTTGTAAATTAGACTGTCCTTTCCATTTTATATAATTTTACTAACAATTTTATATAAAATTACCCGAAAATAAATATTACAATAAATTATCAGTAAAATCCTAAGTCCTAATAAGATAAAAAAAAGGCAAGAATAAAAGATGGAAATAAACAAAATTAAAATATCACTCAAATATTTCCCATTTTTCAAAATTGATTCATTAAAATGGGTATTTTAGAGGTCAAATCCTAAGTCCTAATAAGATAAAAAAAAAGAGGCAAGAATAAAAGATGGAAATAAACCAAATTAAAATATCACTCAAATATTTCCCATTTTTCAAAATTGATTCATTAAAATGGGTATTTTAGAGGTCAAATCCTATTACTCCCTTCCATCAAAGTATTTTTGGAAGGGAAAATTGGAAAAATAATTGATAGCTGCAGCTGCAGATGAGGAAGAAAAAGAGATACTGTGCCAATAGCCACAAACATGCTAGAGAAAAGTGCTGAAATAATAGTATTAATTGGCAGGTACTCACTAATTATTAAGAGACATGTAAATCTCAAAATTGATTTGACTTAAACCAGATAAGTCTCTAAACTTATTTCATCATCTCAAACTCATCTATTTCCACGGCAGGGCAAGATATCCACATGCCTGATCCCTCTGTAGCATTGAATGCCCACCAACCTTACCACATCTCCCTCAACACACTTTTTCTGAAACACACACATAACAAAACAAACAAGCCTATTTAGATAAAAAAAAATCTCTTTAAACACATACAAGTAGAAAATAAGAAGGTAAAAATAAATTAAACATATTTTATAAGTTAAAATCAAATTATACACTACACATTTTATAGAAGCTCTGACTTCACTGAAAACCAATACACATAGGGTGATTTCAAACCAATACCAGCATAAATGATTAGAAATTTTCAAATAGAAAAAGCACATTACCTAGCCAATGAACCAAGACAAGAAACACATCAAAATGTAGAATAAGACCATTAAAGCTCTTGCAAAGAAAAGATAAACCCGCCAAAGGCATATTGAACATGTAAATCTCAACATTGATTTCACTTAAACCAGCTAAGTTTCTAAACTTATTTCATCATCTCAAACTCATCTGTTCTCAAGCAGTACCTATCTTGATCCAGAGAAAGTTTTCCGGCTCCAACTGGTGCGTGCATTCGTATGAGTCCTCTGTCCACGGCAGGGCAAGTTATCCACATGCCTGATCCCTCTGTAGCACTGAATGCCCACCAATCTTATCACATCTCTCTCAACACACTTTTTCTGAAACACACACATAACAAAACAAACAGGCCTATTCAGATAAAAATTCTCCTTAAACACATATAAGTAGAAAATAAGAAGGTAAAAATAAATTAAACCTAATTTATAAGTTAAAATCAAATTATACACTACACAATTATGGGACAAAGAATAATTTAATATTGTAATATTTTGTATATTAAAATCAATATATATATAATTTTTTTTAGAAACAAAATTAAACAATCAATCACATCTTATAATTTTGTTTTTAATATTTATGAAATAATTTTATATTACACGAGAATCGCACAGCTAAATCAACCAGTCAAAATAAAAATTAATTTAAGTTAATGATTTTTAATTACGTGTTTCTTTGCATAAGTATATTATATTTATTCTTCAGTAGTTGAAACCAGACAAGTCCAAGATACACCGAGTTCGTCTACTTTATTGGCTTACTTTTTATACTTTATTTTTTATGAGATTTGGGAATTTTCATACTTATTTTATGACTCTTTAATATGAACATTTTTTTTTATCTCACAATAATAATATTATTAATAGAAACCACAATAATATTATGAGGTATATGTATGCTTTGAAAATGTTTACACTTATTTTATGATTCTTTAATAAGATAATTTATCCTTTTCACAATAATAATATATTTTAAAAGAAATGCTAATAAATAATATTGTGATATTTAAAGTTTTGTTTCATATTAATTTGGTTATCTTTGTTTGGTAAACTTCATTATATATTTCTATAAAAAAAATCCAATCATTAAAAAACGTACTTTTAAAAATAAAATAAAAAAAATCCTAGTTGTAAAAAACTACTAAATAAAAAATGTTATTCATTCTTGTTTTATATAAGAGTTGATAAATAATTTATAATTATCAAATATTTAAATTAATATAAAATAAAGACTTAATAGTAAATGTAATAATTTATAATAACTTATAAAATAAGAAGAACATTAAAAATGAGACATTCCTTAAAACAAAGTGCAAAGTGATACTCAAAAGTTTTACTTAGCAACATATTTCAAGTTGTATTAAATATTGATTCTAAACCAATGTTATTTATTATATCTCAAACTTCACTCTTTACTCTCTTAATAAAAAAAATTATTGTACAATTTATTATATAAATAACATATCTATTCTAAATAAATAATATTTAGGATATTATGTAGTCTAAATAAGTAATAAAAACTAAAATGGTCCTTTTTTACAACATTCATGCCTTATTTACATTTTTTCCTACAAACTATTTATTATCACAAGAATATTCCTAAATCATAAAATGAATATTTCAAAATAAAAAATCAATTAATCATTGTTTTAATAAATCAATCAAACACTAACAGTGTATTGGTTAGTGGAGAAACCCTAAACAATCGTGACATACTCAGTCAGAGTAACCGTAGATGTCAGTCAACAATGCGGGCGAGTACGGTTAGACAAAAAAAATTCTAAGTCATTTGGATCCCTGAAACAAGTAGGGATGTCCAAAACACGTTGATCGACTCATTTGTAGCTCGGTCCGTCCAAGCTAGAGTGGGTCAAGTGGTATGAGTTACTTGCGCTTCCCACACTATCAGATGCGGTGAGGGTAAGCTCAGACGACTCAACATTTACTATATTTTCAGAAGAGGAAAACATAACTAACCTTTAAGATTGGAAAGAGCAACACAACTAGTAAACTCGGATCACACTAGGTAAACAATCCCAATACTAAAGGTGTAAACCCTATTTATAGAAAACCGATGAGGAGAGAAAGTACGCTCGACAGCGTTAGATCAAATTTCATCCAATGGATCAGGTCATTGTTGCCAAAGCCTATAAACCAAGTCTATAAATAGAATCCTCTGTAGAGGAATAAAGTACGTTTTTCTCATTTTACCAGAACATAATCTTAAACTAGAGTACTTACTTGAGCATCAAAGTACCTTTTGTAGGTAACCCCCGATCGATCGAGCATCAGTATTTGAGGAAGGAAACTTGAAGCAATCAGGAGATCACGACTCATCACCAATTGTACGTCCAGTCACAGGTACTATCTAAACCCTTAAGCCTACACAAGTACAATCATTATATTAATTATAATAAAAAGAACTCATCTAATATTACTGTTCTCGTCGGTTGATTTTCTCGTCGGTTGACTCTGGTGAAAAGCTTCACTTCTAATTTGTATCTTCTAGAATCTGTTATGCGTCTTCTTATTGCACTGGAACATGGCTCTGTTGGAACAGATGAGGCTCTACCTGTTGATCACACTTCGACGATCAAGTCAGTGAGAGCATACAAAACAAGATAAGTATTCAGTCTAGTATTCAGAAACAACGTATCTTTACTAGGGGACTCTAGCCTTTTTTATAACTACTCTTGTAACAACTTTCTCTCACAAGAATCTTATCTCTACTGAAAGCATAAAATAACAACAACAAAAAACACCTGCTAACAGACACCACTTATCTTTAGGTGCTAACAACAGGAAAATATTTTGTTTACGTATGCACCATTATTCACGGTGCTTTCCACTTATTTAACAACTTTATCTTTTCAACCAACAATTTTATGCATACATTTACTTAACTAACCACCATATATATCAACACATACACTTGTATTTTAGGTTCAACAATATATTCTACTAACAACCTCATATTAATATATGACAAAACTTATTATTTTAATTATTCTCCATCAAGCTTACCAATATAACTGGGCCAAACTCATGACCCACTCTTTGAGTCCAACAACCGAGCTGACCTACCCACACTCCTGAACCAAGGTCCCGAGTACACAAGCACTTTATCCAATATACAAGCCCCTCAAGCTCGAGTTGAGCTTGGCTATGCGAAGAGGCTTACGAGTGCTTTGGCAGCTGACATGACGGTTTTTGAGTGGGTAGGTATGGCACGGCGCACGAAGCATTTCTAAGGTGACGTCTCACCACACTCAATCCCAAGCGTAGACGTGGCACCTCCATCAAAGGGGAAAGCATTGCCGCTTGACATTCCCCTTCAAAATTCTCACTCCTACTCCATTGTAACATCTCCCCAAAATCTCTAAAACCCTTTCCTTCTGACTTTTTCCTCGCGCGAACTTTCACTCTTCAGAAAAATCCTCGCACTCTCAAAACTTCTTCCCATAGCTTTCCTCTTCCTCTTGCGCCATCAAGATCTTCTACAACAAAGAAAACTTCTTTCTCCCACCCGTTCATTATAACAGGTACTTCCTCTTAACCATTCTCCATCATCGAACATTCAACTTGTTGATTATACTGCCTGAGCTCATAATCAAGCATTCATGTTAGTAATAACCTTACATGAGTTGGGATTCTTGTCTGGAGTAATTATTTTCTGCCGATGATTGCATTGTATGAACTTAGAAAGCTCCCTTATTTTATTCTTAACCTGCTCATACTGCTTAGTCTGAACGATGCTTGTATCTGTTTTGTGTTTGTGTTTTTGTGTTCTAGAGATAATCTGCAATGGATTACAAAACTTTATATTCCTAGGCACCCTCAAATCTTTTAGAAGAAACCTCTCATTATACCTCGCATGAACGCATCATAGCCCTAAGAAAGAGCGATTGTCATTTTGGTAAAGATGATGATAGATTGAAAAGGGAGGACGAGCCAGTATGTTGTGATGACTCCTCGAACCCAGAGGGTCCATTTTGTTTCTTTTATGCAACCATTTTCAAAAAGGTCTTTTTACGCCTCCCTCTAACCATTTTCAAAAAATAGTTGTTGACCAAGTTGAATATGGCTCCTGCCCAGCTACACCCAAATAGTTGGGCATTCATCCGTGCCTTCTCCATTCTTTCTTCCCAACTCAGCATTTCACCAACTTTGAAAGTTTTTCTCTACTTTTTTTAGGCCAAACGCTTGGGCCACCAATTGTGGGTGTCTTTTAATGGTGTATCTGGAAGAACTTTGCTCACCCTCTTCCAGTCTTCATATAAAAACTTTAAGGGTAAATTTCTAAAATTTTGATGTAACAAAAGGAATCTAGACAGGTTCCCTTTATACTAGACCAAAGAGCCACGATTCCAAGGTGCTCGGTGCCTAGAAGACCTGCCCCCCCTTAGATTAGGAGTTCTGCAAGTTTCTTACAAGCCTAAAGGTTATCTTTGACACTACCTTCCTCCTAAGCAAAAAGTTCTCTCCTAAAGTTGATGGAAGAGGCCCCAACACCCAAAAGAGTGTCTAGGACCAACCTTGCATGAAAGGCAACCAAGAGAGTGTCTAGGACCAACCTTGCATAGAGGGCACCCACAAGAAGCGTCTAGGCCACACAAGGAGCGTCTAAGAGAGTTGACATCCAAGAAGGGTGACGTCCAAGAAGGCCCAACAAAGTGTAGCTTAGTCTTATTTGTGGTGTAAATAACATAGCCTTATGAACCTTTGTTTAAATTCTACAAATTAGGATTAAGGAGGAGTTAACCTAGATTAGCTACAGTTTCTAGAAGCTCTCCACTAATCTAGGACGTCCATGTGCAAGTTAGGAGGCCATGTGCACCCATGTGCCATGTGCTCCATGTGCCTCCATGTGCTCCTTCATTTGCATGTCATTTAGATTACATTTCATTTGTATTTGGCTCTTCAAATTCCAGCCCTCTAAACACTATAAATTGAGGTGCTTGGCTCATGTATTTGCAAGATTGAATAGAGTATTGTTATGCTGCCAAATTTGTGCCATACACTACTCTTTGCCTAGCATCTAGGTTTTAATCTTCACTTCATCACCTTCAAAGGGGTTGGCCGAACCTCCCCAATTCCCCACTCTCATGCACCTTCAAGGCACCCATACTTCCTAGGAAGGCCTTGCTTCATCTCCTCCACAAGCTTCCACAAGTTCATCACCAAAACACAAAGAAGAGCTCATAGGAATGCCATCAAAAGTTCTAAAGGCTTACACCAATACTCCCCATTCCCAGCCCTTAGCGAGACGAACCTTTGCTTTTTGTACTAATAATTCACTTGTTTTCTTTGAAGGAAAGATGTTGTCCAAATTCAACAATAAAGTTTTAGAGGAGATGCCCAAGAGGATGAGGGTTGTTGCCAACGTGCCCAAGGGTTCCTTAACACGAAAGCTTAAAAACGCTACAACCATTAACAATTGTAGAACATTGGCTTTGATGTCTCCAAATCTATGTGGATTGCTTGAAGACTTTGATGATGGGTTTCTGGGTGTGTTTTGGGTAGTTTGAATTTGTAATCCACTCATAGAATTGTTCCAAGGTTATTTGATTTTAATCCTTTTGAAAAAGATGTGTCTTCAAAGAGAAGCAGAAAAACAACCTGATGATTTCTCATTTTAATCGGTTTTTTTTTCTCTCAGCTTGCTTGAAGGGTTTTCAAACTGGTTGACTTTGGTTGACTTTGCTGTCAAACCAATTCAGTCGGTTGTTTCGAAAAATCAACCGACTGGTTTTTTAAAAGCCTTAACAGAATTCAGTTTAACTAATTCAATCTATTTTGTTTGTTTTAAAACTGATTTGGCTTTTGCATTAAATGTTTTTAACAACTGATTGGAGTATAAATAAGTGGTTATACGCTCCTAGTTGTTATGGATTCAAATTAATACTTTCAAAATCAAGTTTTCCAAGATTGCTTAAGGCTTTGGATTTTTTTGCTAAGAGTGCAATAAGGTTGTTGTGTATTCTTTCAATCCAATTTGTGATTGTATCAGGTGTATTCTATTCCTTTCTCTCTTTGATTTGTATTTCTGTAAATAAATGGTGTTGCACAGAGTCAGAGTGTGTTCTGATCTGTGTTGTATTGTAGCAAAAGGAAGTGAGTGTTCTAGAGGGGTTCAAGACCACTTCTTTGGTGTGTGTGTGTGTATTTTGTAATCTATTGTTGGTTACATAGTGGAATACCCAGTGGTTTCTGGGGATTGGATGTAGCTCTTGGTGAAAAATGAACCAGTATAAACATTCTTTGTGAATCTCTCTATCCTTACACTCTTTAAACTGCTTTAACTTTTTTTTATAAAGTACTGATAAAAACAACCAACTGTTTCGTAAAAACAACCGGTTGATTTTCTGCATCAAGCTTAAAAACAGTTTTATATTTGGCTGGACAGATTTTCCATTGATTAATTCTTCATAGTCTTTTTCTCTAACTTCAATACTTGCAAAATTCTTTCATAAACAATTCACCCCCTCTTGTTTTAGCCCTATAATTCTAACAACAATACTCCGGCTGACGACGAGGAGACCACCTCGGGGCTGGTCTTCAGAAGAAAGAGGAAGGCAATCGCTACCCCTACCAAGCACTCTCACTCGAATGGGCGTGCCCCTTATCACCATGTTCCTCCCTCTAAAGGCCAAACTCTGCCCTGAGATATGATGGTTGTCCAAGAGGGGGAAGCAGAGAGCTCTAAAGGAAAAAATCTATGGGACCCCAGCCTTGAAGCTCCCAATTCCTTGCAGAAGTCTTGCTACCTATCGATGAGAAGGAAAGACTTATGGCCCATGATGAAAGCCTTGGGAGGCCATAAGACAATTTAGCAAAGCTTTTGCCACAAGTTGCTTGGTTGCTACCAAGATGAAAGAGCGAATGGTGGCAGAGGACTTAATGGCCCAGGAGATCTCCGAGCTCCACAAAGAGATGGAAAATGTGCAAAGTGAGCTCCAACATACCAAAGATTCACAACAAGAAGTTGAGTGACATTTGGTCGAGAAGATCAAGGAGGCTGCAAACCAAGCCCCAAGAGGTTGCGGCAGAAATAGGCAGGCTCTTGACTAAAGTTGAGAAACTCAAAGGAGAGTTGGCTCCAAAAGACGAAGAACTTGCCAAAGAAACTGAAGCATGCAAGCAAGACACCGCCCAGGCCTACCTTGTAAGGTTTGAAGAGGCCATCAGACAACCGTCAGGACTTTACCTTGACCTTGACTATTCCCAACTCGGCCTGGGTAAAGTCGTGGTCGATGGTGAACTAAGGGATGGATAGCTAGTAAATCTCTTAACATTTTGAACAATGCAACATTTTACATTTATCAACTTAATTACCTGTTATCCTTTAATTACCTAGTAATGTATAAATGCTTTGGAAACTTTGCGAATGCAGCCATAATAGACTTCGACTAGCTTAAGTACAACAACTTCCACTAATGTACACACGCTTAAGCATAACAACTACCGTAAACATTGATAACTTGTTACTTTAGCTAACTCATTTGTACATCTCGAGTGTAAAGTAACTAGGATAACAAGGAATTAATACACAAACTAAGCATGGGAAATCACGGGGTTCAAAAAGAACTAACCTTTTGATGAACTATACCCTATAGCCGCAACGAACCGATGCTCATTCTCGACGTACGTAGGTGTATTTCACATACTTGGGCAGGGGTCATATACATTGACCTCACCAAGCATTGCTTCAAATACTTAGATAGTTGCACCTTTCTGAGTTTGGTCATCTCATCCTGTGCTAAGAATGATTGATTTATCTCTTAGGGCATCTAACTCAGATGCTCATTTATGCACCGAGTTAACCCAATTTATCATAAACATAAGCGGACAATTTCACCGCACATTACTTAATCATTCAATAAAGTGCCTGAACTCGGGTGATCGTTCTCTCCGACTTACCATACACTTAGACAACTTAGTCACAATACTCATTTGTAGAGCGCCTAGCTCGGGTGATCGATCGCACACCAAGTTAGGTCGTCTTACCTTGCTTTGAGCCAAACAACTTAGTCATAGCAAACTAAATTGCAGAGCGCTTGAACTCGGGTGGTCATACTGACACCGAGCTAAGTCGTCTTACTTGCCAATAGATAACCAATTTACACACAGAGCGCCTACTCAGATGATATTACCGAGACAGGTCATCTTATCTGTCAATAGTTAATTAACTTACACACAGGGCGTCTGCTAAGATAATCTTACTGAGACAGATCGTCTTATCTGTCAATAGTTAATCAACTTACACATAGGGCGCCTGCTCGGATAATCTTATTGAGACAGGTCGTCTTATCTATCAATGGATAATCAACTTACACACAGGATGCCTGCTTGGATAATCTTATCGAGCCAGGTCATCTTATTGGTCAATGGATAATCAACTTACACACATGGTGCTTACTCGGATAATCTTACCGATACAGGTCGTTTTATCTGTCAATGGATAATCAACTTACTCACAGGGCTCCTTCTCAGATAATCCTACCGAGACAGGTCATCTTATCTGTCAATGGATAATCAACTTACACACAGGGCGCCTACTCGGATAATCTTACCGAGACAGATCGTCTTATCTTGTGCTAACTATAAACAGATAAACAAAACTAATGCATCATCTTTCAAGAACAAATTTTTCATTAGATGACCTCGTTAAAAAACCCTCTGAAGGGAAAAAGAGAATCACCTTAAACATCACATTATTTAGAAAGAAAGCATTAAAACAAAATATCTTAGCTGAAATAAAACTTGAGGCTCGCCCCATTCCACGTTCGAGGTATAGCTCCTCCCTCTAGGGTTTCTAGCTTGTACACTCCATTCCCGAGCACCTCGACTACACAAAATGGGCATGTCCATTCCGGAGATAACTTGTTCTCTAACTGGTAGGGGTGAGCCTTTGACATCACCAAGTCGACTACCTTGAACTGTCGAGGCTTCGTCTTGGTCTTTTGCCTCAGCTCCACCCTTTTCTTCAAAGCCTCAGAGTTAATTTTTGGCTTGTTCACGCATTTCATCTAGCATATCCAGGTTCATCTTCCTTGCTTCATTAGACTCTTCAATAACAAAGTTCTGAAACCGAGAAGAGCTTTCTTGGATCTCTACTAGTATAATGGCATCTGACCCATATACCAAACTGAAGGGTGTTTCCTTAGTTGTTTTCAGAGGAGTGGTATGATAAGCCCACAAAATTCGGGGAACTTCTTCTGACCAAGTTCCTTTTGTTGATCAAGAGTGATCAAGTGCTTTGAAGAATCCAAATCCAAAGTGTTTGATGAAAGGCTGGTGTTGTTGCTGTGTTTGGGAGGGATCTAGGTAGAATAGAATGTGATCCACTCCTTTGTTGAATCTAAAACTGATGTGATTTAAAACCTTTTTGAAATCAAGTGTTTTTCCAACTAAGTGAAAAACAACCTGTTGTTTCGTCGAATCAACCGGTTGTTTTACTCTTAGAAGTTTTGAAAATGTTGAAAACTATTTTAGTTTGGTTGACTTAACTGTCAAGCCAAACAATCAGTTGTTTCGTGGTTTCAACCGATTGTTTCTTTGAAAATCCTAACAGAATTCAGTTTTGGTTGTTGAATGTGCTTTAAATGTTTTTCAACTGAATACGCTCCTTCATTAATTGCTTTGACCAATCTTTGGAAAATATAAATGGTTTGTTTATGTTTTCAAACAAGCAAGAGAAACAAAATTGAGTTTTTCAGTTGTGACAAAGTTGATTCTAAGTTTTGAATATTCACATCAAGCTTTGGGTTTTCAAAGAGAGTGGAATAGGATTGCAATTGTATTGATTTCAGTTTGTACTGTGAACAAGTGTAATCCCTTCTCAACCTAATGTATTTCTGGTGTTGTGTTGCCAAGGAGTGTTGTGTGTTCTTGAAGTGGTCAAGATCAATACTCTTGGTGTGTTTTGCCAAAGGGAGTGTGTTTCTTGAAGGGTTCAAGGTCACTACTTTGGTGGTTTGTGTGTTGTAATCTGGATCGATTGCTTAGTTGATTACTTAGTGACTTTCTGGGACTGGATGTAGCTCTTGGCTTAAGAGTGAACCAGTATAAATTGTTAGTGTATCTCTTTCTTACTTTGAACTCATTTAATTTTGTTTTTAAGCTTTACTGGTATAAACAACCGATTGTTTTGAAGAAACAACCGATTGTTTTTCTGTTGCTTTGCTGTTTAATTGCTTATATTCTTGGCTAACTTGATTCTTGTTCTGGATTCACACAAAGAATTTTGTTAATCCTCGAAAAGTTTTCAAAAACCTCTCTTAAACACTTCACCCCCCCTCTCATTTAAGGCCATATATTCTACCACCTTTTGCCTTCTCTAGTCTCCTCTTCAACCCTTTCAGCATGACTTTATTGGCCGACTCAACCTGGCCATTCGTCTGAGGGTGTTCTATCGAGGCAAATATCTGCTTTATCCCGAACTCCAAGCATAGCTTGCACAACTATTAACTTGCAAATTGGGTTCTATTGTCGGACACCAAGTGTCTAGGAAACACAAAACAACATAGAATGATCTTCCACACAAAATGCTGCACCTTGTGAGCAGTCATTTGTGCGACAGGCTCAGCTTCGATCCACTTAGTAAAGTATTTAATGGCCACTGTGAGATACTTCATCTGACGTATCGCTAAAGGGAAAGGACCTAAGATGTCTATTCCCCGGGTATGGAAAGGCCATGGGCTATAAATTTACCGCAGCTCCTCGGCTGGTGCGTGATGCCAATCAGCATGCTTCTGACACTACTCGCATCGTTGTGTATACTTCATGCAAACCTCCTTCACAGTTGACCAATAATACCCAACTTGGATTACCTTCAACGAGAGAGCTCTTCCTCCGACATGGCTTCCACAAATACCCGTATCTTCCTCCGATACGGGTACATTGATCCCCACTTACACAAGTGATGATTGAGTGGGTATAACCGTGACAGAACAACTTGTCATCTATCAGTATACTTCCCCGCATTCCTCTTAACCGCCTTAGCCTCCGTAGGTTCTGCAGGAAGCAAACCATCAGCTAAGTAATGCTGGTATGGGGTTATCCAAGTCTCTATGGTGTCGACCTGCAGGACCTTAAAAGACTCCTCTCCCAACAACCCACAGGTGGTTTTCTTGGGAACTTTCAAGGTCTCTTGAGTCAACAACCGACGCTTTTTCCCCTTTTCTGAGCTTACTCCCAGGATCTCCACGCGGCTGACCTCGACTGGTTCAACTTTTGTGGTCCTAGGCGACTTCAAGATCTCTTGAATGACTGACCTCTGTCGACCTCCCTTTCTCGAGCTTGCTAGTTTGGACTGCAGGTCTGATTGGGAGTTCAATTCTCTAGGGACGTGAACAAGCTCAAACGTAGAGAAAGTTGCTTTCAAAAGCATGACATACCTGAGATATGAGGCTAATTGCAGATCTTTGGCCTGGTACTCACCCGTGACTTCCCTTGTAACCAGCAATGAGTCATTCTTCACTAGGAAACTACGAGCACCCAACTCCTTGGCTAACAACATCCCCACTATCAAGGCCTCATACTCAGCTTGATTGTTGCTGACTTTGAAAGCGAACCTCAAGGCTTGCTCGATTAACAACCCACTTGGCCCTTCTAAAATGACCCCATCTCCACTCCCCTGTTGGTTGGAGGATCCATCCACCGACAAGACCCACTAAAAGTCATTAGGATCAGGCTGAGGACCTTCAGATGAAAGCTCTACCATGAAATCAGCATACACTTGGCCCTTAATCGGCCCTCGGGGTTCATACTGCACATCAAAATTGGATAGCTTAACTATCCCAACGAACCATCTGACCTGCTATGTCGGGCTTTTGGAGGACCTTTGCGAATGGGTAGATCAGTCATCACAATCACAATGAAGCTCTGGAAATAGTGGCGGAGCCACCGAGTTGTGAATACCACCGCCAAAGCGGCCTTCTCAATGGATTGGTATCGCGTTTCTCGTCCCTGCAATACCTTACTCATAAAGTAGATCGACTTTTGGACCTTATCTTGATCTTGCACAATGACCGAGCTTATTGCCCGATTTGTGATCGCAAAATAAAGACGAATGGGGGTACCCAGAAGCAGCTTACTAAGAACAGAGGGACTGGCCAAGTACACTTTCAACTTGGTGAAGGCTTCTTCAAACTCACCAGTCCACACAAACCGGTTGTTCTTCTTTAGGCATTGGAAATATGGATACCCCTTATCACCACTAGCTGACAAGAAACAAGATAGGGCAGTCATACGTTTAGTTAACTGTTGGACCTCCTTCACGCTGGCTGGGTTTCTCATCCCTATAATTGCAACACAATTTTTGGGGTTCGCCTTTATACCCCTTTCAGTCAACAAAAACCCAAGGAACTTCTCACCCCAAACACATTTCACTGGATTCAGCTTAAAATTATACTCAGCTATTGTCGTGAATAGCTCCTATAAGTCAACAATGTGCTAATCTTTCTCCTCTGATGCGATGACCATGTCGTCTACATATGCTTGTACGTGTAGCCCAAGCCTTGGGGTGAGAATCCTGTCCATCAACCTCTGGTAAGTGGCGCTAGCATTCTTGAGGCCAAATGGCATGACCTTGTAACAGTAGCTGGCGAACTCGGCCATAAAGGCAATCTTGCTCTCGTCTCTCGGGTGCATACATATTTGGTTGTACCCTAAGAACGCCTCCAGGAAGCTCAATAGCCAACAACCCGAGACACTGTCCACCAAGGAGTCTATACTTGGAAGCGGGTAAGAATCCTTGGGACATGCTTTGTTCAAGTCGGTAAAGTCAACGAACATCCTCCACTTCCCGTTGGCCTTCTTTACCAACACAACATTTGCCAACCACTTAGGGTATTAGATTTTCCTTATGTGTTCAACAATCAAAAGCTTCTGAGTCTCTTCTCTGATGATCAGGCGCTTATCCTCGTTAAACTTTCTCTTCCTCTGGACCACTGGTCTGACCTTCTCAACCATAGTAAGCCTATGGCATAAAAAATCTGGGTCAATCTCGGGCATGTTCGTGGATGTCCATGCGAAAGCATCCATGTGCTTTGATATCACTTCAGCTATCTTATCCTACAACTCTTTGCATATAAAGGTGTCGAGCTTGAACTTCTTCCCTTCTATTTCTCTCTCATGGACTTTACCAGCAGGTCTAGCTCGTCTCTCATTGGTGACTCCAACCTCCACGATCCTGCTGGTTCTCCCACCTGAACAGTGATTAAGTATGTTCCCATTTTGCTCTTCAAGCTACTCTCGTAGCATTTCCGTGCCATCTTCTGATCAGACCTAATGATAATAACTCCTCCCTCAAGAGAAGGCAACTTCATCTTCATGTGTGTTGTTCAGGCTAACGCACCCAACCTATTCAAAGAAGGTCTCCCCAAAAGAAAATTATAGGCTGAAGAAGCATTAACTACAATGTACCTTACAGTAATTGTCTTAGCTAAGGTGCCATCAGAAAAAGTCGTCCTTAGATCGATGTACCTCCGTACGTCCACCTGATCTCCCGCGAAGCCAGCCAAGCACTCATCGTACGACCTCAACCTGTAGGGAGATAACTGCAAACTGTTGAATGTTGACCACAACATCACATCAGCCGAGCTCCCCTGGTCAATGAGAACTTTGTGTACCTTCCTTCCCACGGTGACAAGAAATATCACCACTGGATCATCCTCGTGAGGAAACACTTCCTCCAAGAGGTCGTGAAGCAGAGAGTGGGCTCTGGTGGATGGTTGGGTCTCCTTGCCTATATGGATATCACTGCTCGTGTGTATCGCTTACGTTTGGAAGCAGAGCTCCCTCCTCCAGAAAATCTTCCCGAGATGGTGTTCAACTCTTCATAGACTAGTTTCTCATGCACTTGGTCCCTAAGAAAAACTTCTCCCTTTGGCTCTTCCTGATCATCCTCGATGTACTCCTTCAAGAACCCTTCCTTCAGCAAGCTCACCAGTTAGTAACCCAGAGTTATACACCGCTCAACGTCGTGCCCAAATCCCTTGTGGAACTCACACCAAACCTCCTTTTGTGGCCCCAGATTCCTATCAGTCTTTTGAGGAAACTTCAGCTTGTCCATGACCCCTAGCATGCCCAACAATTCCTTGTAGGATTCTCGAAACATGGGTCGAAATGTCAACTCCCCTTTGGCCTTCGTTTTGGGCTCATTTCTCTTGGCTAGGTATGGTACATACCTCGAGTCCATTCTCTTCCCAGCTAAGGTTTTGTTAACCCTCAAAGGTCGAGCTCGGATGCTATCCTTAGGCTTAGGATGCCTTGAAAGCGAGCTGCATGCTTTGTGGCCACAACCTCCTCCGCATTGATGTGGGCAACAAGCCATTGACATATCTCAGAGAACGTCTCCGTCGAATTTCTGATCAATGAATCGCTGAAAGGTCCTGCCGCGGTCCCTTGTTCAAAAGCGTTGATCATCACATCTTCATCATGGGTCTGGATTCTTACGGTGAGTGCCCAGAGTCTATTCAAGTAATCCTTCAACGACTCTTCCTCCCTCTATCTCATGTTGAAGAGGTCATACAACACCGGAGGCTTGACCTGGTTGACAAAGAACTGTTCTCTAAACAGTCTGGAGAACTGCGCAAAAGAGGTGATGTGGCCATCAGGAAGCCCACTAAACCATTGTAATGTGCTCATAAACATCTTGCACTGAATAGCATTCGTTCCTCCTGAAATAATCATTTGGGCATTGAACGCCGTGAGATGAGTTCAGGGTCTTCTACCCCTGTGAAAACAATTTTGGGCATGATGTAGTGCGGGGGCACAAACTCATCCATGATTGCTTGCGAAAATGGCTTAGGACGATCTCTCAGGGGTAGACTTAAACCTCGCTCCCTTGTAGAACGTCGGTCACACTGTTGTAGATTCTTGCGCAAGTCCTCGTCGGTCTTGCGCAATTCCTCATTGGCTGCCCGGGAAGCCTCTATCTCTGCCATCAGTTGATCCTGTAGAAGCACTTGCTTAGCTCGGGCTTCTGCTTGTAGTGTCTCTTGCTCAAATTTAGCTTCTTGCTGAATCTGTTGCTGCTCCTACTTGTACTACTCATTGGCTTCCTCGAGAGCCCTCATGGTCTCCATGAGTTGCTGGAAAGTGTGGGCATCACTTCTCTAAGATCCCAGTGGTGCTTGACTAGGGTTCCCCATCACGTTGGAAGGCTTTAAACACGAATGTGGATGGGTCAGATTTTATCAGGCACTACGGTGGGTGCCAAATGTTCTCGTTGCTTGACTTTCTCGCCGCTTGACTTTGGTGAAAAGCTTCACTTCTAATTTGTATCCTCTAGAATCTGTTTTGCGTCTTCTTATTGCACTGCAACGTGGCATTGTTGTAACAGAGGGGACTCTATTTGTTGATCACATTCCGACGATCAAGTTAGTGAGAGCATACAAAACAAGTTAAGTATTCAGTTTCAATCTAGTATTCAGAAACATCGTACCTTTATCGAGGGACTCAAACCCCTTTTATAACTACTCTTGTAACAACTTTCTGTCACGAGAATCTTATCTCTACTGAAAGCATAAAATAACAACAGAAGAACCACCTACTTACGGGCACCACTTATCTTTAAGTGTTAACGATAGAAAAATATTGTCTTTACATGTGCACAATTACTCACAGTGCTTTCCACTTATTTAACAACTTTATATTTTCAACCAACAACTTTATGCATATATTTACTTAACTAACGACCATATATATCAACACATACACTTATCTTTTAGGTTCAAAAATATGTTCTACTAATAACATCATATTAATATATGACAAAATTTATTATTTTAATTATTCTTCATCGAGCTTGCCAATATTATTGGGTCAAACTCATGACGCACCCTTTGAACTTAACAACCGAGTTGACCTAGCCACATCCGTGAACCGAGGTGCCAAGCACTCGAACACAAAGTTATGTAATAATGTAATAATACCATATTAATTATTATTTTCTTTAAAAATATGTATTAGAATGATGATAATAATATTTTTATTTGTAAATAAATAATAAAAAGAAATTATGATTATATATATATATATATATATATTCCAAATTTTAACAATTTCTTAATAAAGATAATTTAGAGTATTAAAAAATTAAATTTAAAGGTCCCCTATTTAAATTACTATTTAGGAAAATACAGATAATCATGTAGGATATTAAAGATAGATACATTAATAGACATAATTCATAGTGCATCGTTTCTATATTTTTTTTTATAGTATATGTTTAAGGTTTTTTCATCTACGATAAATATTATTTTTTAATATAATTTGAATTTAATTAATTATATTTTTTTAGTTGGTTTATTTTGATATATTTATGTATTACTATATTTTTCTATCTATTATTATAGCTAATTTTTTCTCTCTATTAATGTGTAATTTAATTAATGTGAAAAGAAAAAATTGTTAATAATGTAATAACACATAAATATATATTGAAATACAAAAATCTGAAAAAGTATATATTAAAGTAGAAATTTAAGACTTTTTTTTTTTTTTTAATAAAAACAACTAAGAATATTAATTATTTTTAAAAAGACTCCTTCATTAGATAAATGTTTTGGGGGATATTGATATAAAAAAAAGTTATAAAATAAAGGTAATATAATACATAGGAAATTAAATTAAACAGAATCTCCATGATGGGCTTTGAAGTAACCATCCTCATATTCGAAAAATTAATCCAATGCAAGCTCTGGATCAGATTCCCACCAAATAGGTTTTGATCTATTAAGTAATGTAATTAAGTTAAATAATATGTAATTATTATACTCCATTTATTCCTTTCTAATCATTTATAAAGTTGAAGATTGTATTAATTATTTTTTTATCAACCGATTATTCTTTTATTTTTAAAAATATGAAAAATAATTAAATTAGTTTTTTTATAAAACTATAAGTGAAGTATTGTTTCTATCTACCAATAAAATAATATCAAATGATAAAAATGTTATTGAAAAAACTTAAAAAATATAATACAAAATTATACAGGTTAATTTTTTTTATTAATTTTTGTAATGAAACATTAAACAACATTTACATAGAAACAGAGAGTACTAAGTTACAAAAAATAACTACAAATTATTGTAAATTAGATTGCGGAAATTGTTTGTTTTTTTATATTATTATGAAATATTTTAAAATGCTTCTTAGATGAGGGAAAAAAGTGGCCCATGCAGGTCTCGAACCTGCGACCTTCGCGTTATTAGCACGACGCTCTAACCAGCTGAGCTAATAGGCCAGATGTTTATTACTTTTAACATATTTGTATACTACAATGATGTTTCCTATCTTTAGAACTTCAATTGTTCTTTGTAGTGTATATAAGTGCTTTTGAGAAATAAGTGGTTATGGTAATGAGCAAGCTTGGTGGATAATTTCATTTTGAAGGTGTAAATGAATTAATTTTTTTTATGTTCACTTAGACATAGACATTGGTGACTAGTGAAAACTTTACAAACATGCTTATTTCCAATGTTTAATTGATTTTCTCATATAGTCACTAAATAATTAAAAAAAAATATTTATACAAATTTTCTAACAATCTAAGAGTAAGGTGTTTCTTTACTAAAATCTTTAATTCATTGCTTTATTAAATATGATAAGAGTAACATAATATTTTTTTCAATAAAATTTTATTTTAACTAAAGAAAGTTAGATCCCCACCTCTTATATTTTTTTTTATATATAGAAATTGGACTAAAAGTAATCTCCAGAAAATATTATTTATTAAGAATGTTACTTTTTTTAAAAAAATGTAAACTAAACATGAAAAACACATTTCTCTATTTCAAATTTTGGAGAAACTACAAATTTTCATTCAATCAAATTTCTATAATATGTTTATCGTTTTAGTCTTACCTTTAAAAGATCTCCCACATGACAAATTTATTTTATTTTAGTATCTGAGTTTAACTACTTACTATCATTTTAATTCTCGAATTTAACACCTTATTTTCATTTTAATAACCTGAGTTAATCAATTACTCTCATTTTAGTTCTTAAATGCATTTCCAAAATTTTAATTAAGTCTCACTAAAATAGTGACATGTGACCATGTTTATATACTAAAATGATAATAAATAGTTTAATTTGAAAACTAAATATGACAAAAAGTCTAAACCTATAACCCGAATGATACATGTATCCTTTGAGATGCCATGTTTTATTAACATTTTTTAATATCAATAAAGTAGAAAAGAAATCATATTAAAATCTCCTAATATTTTCTTATATGACATTTATATCTTTGTTTTATTCGTTATTACAATTATCTCCTTAAAGAAGAGTCTAAGTTATATTTTATTGACAACTTTTAATGTAAGATAAAGTAAATTAAACAGATTTTTTCAGATAAATTGCGTTTACACTCTTTATCATTATATTATTGTGTAAAACTTAAAAGCATACCATAAGCTTAAACCTAGTAAAAAAATTAGGTATCGGAAGAATATTAGTAAAAAATTATCTTAAACCTAATTTAATCTTCAAAAAATGGATTTATAAACTGAGATTTATCTGCAACACTGGTGTATCCTGAGATGTTTTAATAAGATGAAATTTGTTTCCACCAAATTGTATACTTATGAGATGTTCTTACACTGGGGGATGTGGGATCTAGCTTACTATTTTCATGTTAAAAAGCTGTGGAATTAGCATGAAACATATGAGTAACATCATAGAAGAATGAAAGGCATGCCATTTTCTTCACAATTGAGATGGTCACCACATGAATTTTCCTTGTGCCTTAAAAAATGCCTCAAAGCAAAGACCTTGAGACCAGGCATGCAGGTCCATGCCACCGTAATCACTAGTGGAACAAACATGAACATTTTGTCTCTTCATTCAAAGCTTGTTGGAATGTACGCTAGTTGTGCTGACCTGAAATCAGCTAGGCTTTTGTTTGAAAAGATTGAACACCCCAATGTTTTTGCATTCAATTGGATGATTTTGGGGTTGGCTTTCAATGGTCACCTTGATGATGCATTGTTGTACTTTCGTTGGATGCGTGAGGTTGGCCACATGGGCAACAATTTCACCTTTTCCGTTGTTCTTAAGGCCTGTGTTGGCTTGATGGATGTGAACAAGGGGAGACAGGTTCATGCCATGGTTTGTGAAATGGGTTTTCAAAGTGATGTGTCCGTTGCCAACGCTCTCATAGATATGTATGGCAAATGTGGGGGTATTTCTTATGCTCACAGCGTGTTTGATGGAATGCATGAGAGGGATGTTGCCTCGTGGACGTCAATGATTTGTGGGTTTTGTAATGTGGGGGAAATTGAGCAAGCATTGATGTTGTTTGAGAGGATGAGATTGGAAGGATTGGAGCCAAATGATTTCACATGGAATGTGATTATTGCAGCGTATGCTCGGTCAAGTGATAGCAGCAAAGCTCTTGCTTTCTTTGAGAGAATGAAATGGGAAGGTGTTGTTCCTGATGTGGTTGCATGGAATGCATTGATTTCTGGGCTTGTACAAAGTCATCAAGTCAGGGAAGCGTTCAAGATGTTTAGGGAGATGATACTTTCAGGGATTCAGCCAAATCAAGTGACTGTCGTTGCACTGCTTCCTGCATGTGGATCAGAAGGTTGTATTAAATGGGGAAGAGAGATTCATGGATTTGTATGCCGGAAGGGGTTTGATGCGAATGTTTTCATTGCTAGCGCTCTTATTGACATGTATTCAAAGTGTGGGAGTTTGAAAGATGCTCAAAATGTATTTGACAAGATGCCATTTAAGAATGTTGCGTCATGGAATGCAATGATTGGTTGTTATGGAAAGTATGGCATGGTTGATTCCTCCTTGGAGCTGTTTAAAAGAATGCAGGAAGAAGGACTGCAGCCAAATGAAGTTACTTTTACATGTATTCTTTCAGCATGCAGCCATAGTGGCTTAGTGCAGAAAGGTTTAGAGATTTTCTCATCAATGAATGAATGTTATGGGATTGAGGTAAGCATGAAGCATTATGCTTGTGTGGTTGATCTCTTGTGCCGCTCCGGAAGAACAGTAGAAGCATATGATTTTTTCAAAGCCTTGTCAATACAAGTCACAGAGTCAATGGCTGGAGCTTTTCTGCATGGGTGCAAAGTCCATGGAAGAAGAGATCTGGCTAAAATGATGGCAGAGGAAATAAAGAGAATGAAGTTAAAGGGACCTGGTAGCTTTGTTACACTGTCAAATATATATGCTGCGGAAGGTGACTGGGAAGAGGTTGGGAATCTAAGGAATGTGATGAAAGAAAGAAATGTCCATAAGCAGCCTGGTTTTAGTTGGCTTGAAAAGCCAGGTGAGGTACATGAAGGGAGGAAAGAGAAAGAAGGGAAGAATATGGCCAGTGGATTGGATGTGACATGATATTATTGGTGATTCTGTCCATCACATTTAGCTGTAAATACATCACAAAGAGTGACATGGATTTAGAATTTATCCTTCTACTGGAAGAGCTGCTCCACACTAATTTTTTTTAGCAAGAGCAACACAGATTTCAATATTTTTTTGTTTATGTCTATTTTCCAGTTTGTAATTTTTTATCTACTGCTTAAATCTAGACTCTGTTAATTTTATGGAACTTTAGAACAGAAATCAACTTTTAGGTTTTCTACATTTTGATAAGCTATCTCTAGTTTGTGTTTTAATCCGTCAAAAAATTGCAATTTCTACAAGACATTCAAATAGTCTAGTGTAAAATAGAGTAACACGCTAATGATATCTAGTTGGAGATTTGAAATTTGAAAATTTTGAATAATCTTTCCTATACAAAAGGATTTTTTTGCAAAAGAAATAGACTGTCTAATGTGCAATGGTTCAGACTCTGGATGATGAATGAGAAACCCATTTTAAAGTTAGTTTAGAAATAGTTGTTTTCTGACCATTCTTTATACCAAACAACTGGATATAAGATCATGACATCTCATTGTTCTGATTATGATAGGGTAGAGGTGAAAAGTGCATGAATATATTCCTGGTTGAGGCTTGGGAACATCGCAAGTCACTTTCCATTTAAAAGTTGTGGCAGGAGTACCACTAGCTGCTTCGTTTTGATTGAGTCAATCCAGAAATAAAATTCAACAATAACTCTATTATTGTTAAAGGGATGTCTTCAACTTCTTTTAACAACCTGAGGCCACTGTTAGAAAGTCTTTCATGGTGATACAGAAGCTTAACTTTGTCTGTCAGCATTATCCCTCAAATTAGAATGAGCATGCTTTTGACTTTTGAGATTCAATGGAGAAAAAATCATTTTTTCCTTCACAATTGAGGAAAGGTTTTGAGGTTTGAATATGTGAAATTGAGTTACAAATTTGCTATCCTTTTGATATGGGATGGGAGTGGTAGGAATCTCATTTTTACGAAAGTAGTTAATTGTTAATTGATTTAGACAATATCACAGATGTGTGTTAGTTTGTAATGACTTCCAATTCCCGGCATAGTTGTACAAATCATACTCCTTTATTTAAACTAATTTCTTTTTTGTATTAAAGATTCTGGCATAACTTGGGTTTTCATCGGTTGAATTTCTCGCTGGTTGACTTGAGCGGAAAGCTCCTCTTCTAACCTGTCTTTTCAAGATCATGTTTTGCGTCTTCTCATTGCATTGGAACGTGGTTCCATTGTGACAGAGGGAGCTCTACCTGTTGATCACACCCTGGCAATCCAGTCAGTGAGAGCATACGAAATAAGATAAGTATTCAATTTCAATCTAGTATTCAGAAACAACGTACCTTTACCTAGGGTTTCAACCCTCTTTTATAACTACTTTTGTAACAACTTTCACTCATAAGAATATAATCTCAGTTGAAAGCATACATACCTGAAATTATTTTTGTCCACATGCACCTTTACTCATGGTGCTAACAACAGAAAAGAATTTTGTGCACCTTTATTCACGGGTGCTCTCTACTCACTTAACTAAACCATATATATATATATGGTTTTTACATGAACGAGCTCAAACGTATAGAAAACTGTTTTTCAAAAGCATGACATACCTGAGATATGAGGCTAACTGCGGATCCTTGGCTTGGTACTCACCCGTGACTTGCCTGGTAACCAGCAACGAGTCACTCTTCACCAACAAACTCTAAGCACCCAACTCCTTGGCTAGCAACTTTCTCACTATCAAGGCCTCATACTCAACTTGATTGTTGTTGGCTTTGAAAGCGAACCTCAAGGCTTGCTCATTAACAACCCACTTGGCCCTCCTAAAATGACCCCAACTCCATTCCCCTATTGGTTGGAGGATCCATCCAGCGAAAGGGCCCACTTGAAGTCATTAGGATCAGGCTGGGGACGTTCAAATGAAAGCTCTACCATGAAATTAGCATACACCTGACCCTTAATCGACCCTTGGGATTCATACGGTTCATCAAACTTGGATAGCTCAATTGCCCAACGGACAATCTGACCTAATATGTCGGGCTTTTGAAAGACCTTGCGAATGGACAAATCAGTTATCACAATCACAAGGAAGCTCTGGAAATAGTGGCAGAGCTGCCGAGCTGTGAATACCACCACCAAAGCGGCCTCCTCAATGGCTTGGTACTGCGTTTCTGGTCCCTACAATACCTTACTCACAAAGTAGATTGACTTTTGGACCTTATCTTGATCTTGCACAATGATCGAGTTGATGACTCGATTGGGGATCACAAAATAAAGACGAATGGGGGGTACCCGGAAGCGGCTTACCAAGAATAGGGGGACAGGCCAAATATTCTTTCAACTTGGTAAAGTCTTCTTCACACTCACGAGTCCACATAAACCGATTTTTCTTCTTGAGGCACTGAAAATATGGATACCCCTTATCTCCACTAGCTCACAAGAAACGAGATACGACAGTCATGCGTCCAGTTAACTGCTAGACCTCCTTCAGGTTGCCAGGGCTTCTCATCCCTATGATCACAACACATTTGTCAAGGTTTGCCTTTATACCCTTTTCAGTCAGCAAAAATCCAAGGAACTTCCCTACTTCTACCTTGAACACATATTTCTCTAGATTTAGCTTCAAATTATACTGACACGGACACTAATACGAGACAGACACGGAGATACGTAAAATCTCTAAAATGTAGGACACGGGGACACAGATCTATATATTATATAATTATGAATTATATAAATTGACAATAAAGATTTATGTGCACAAGTATGTTCCAAATTATTTCTTGGAGCATAAAGATATTTTTTATGACTGGTTCACAAGGTTTTGTTTCTTATTTTTATAATCATAATAACAGTTTATACAATAAAGTTTGATTTTTTAGAAAATTAATGTATTTTTCCTTTTTAAAATTGTGTTAGAACTGTACTAAAATTGTCAGAAATCTTACAAATACTTTTTGAATTTGACATTTCACGGATACGTGTCCTACCGATGTCATCGGACACCAACACGCCATTTAAAATGAGTGTCCGAGCTTCATAGGTCGTTGACAAACTCGACCATAAAGCAGTCTTGCTCTCGTCCCTCATATGCATACGGATTTGGTTGTATCCCAAGAATGCGTTCAGAAAACATTATTGATTTTTTTTATTAAAATATAGTTTTTAATTATTATAGGCAGTTAATTAAGTTTAGAAAAAAACAGTTACAAAACTTAAATAGTAAAATAATAAGAATTTATATAAATGATAAAATAAAAGTACTTAAAAAGATAAGAGAAAGATTTATTCAAATTGAAAAAAACAAATAAACAGACCTACAGTTAACTGCAGTTAAACAAAATAAAATATAGTTTAAGAAAATAAAATATCTGACCTGAATGCAAGCGGTGGACATTGGAAACTACCAAACTTATTATATAATCTTGTTTAGTAGTGAACATTATTTTTCTTTTATCCAAAATATTAACTTCGTTATATATCGATCAATTAAATTATGCGTAATGAGAATACTAAAGTGATTTTTAATTATAATATATTGTCCTTCTTTTGAACAAATCTTTTACTTATAAAAGACAAGTTTTTTCTTATTGGAGAAGTGGAACATCCGTTTATTTTTATATGATAAAAACAAAAATTTTATTCTTTTATTAATTGTTAAAATAAAAAATATTATTGATTTTTTATTAAAATATAGTTTGTAATTATTATAGGCAGTTAACTAAGTTTAGAAAAGCAATTACAAAACTTAAATAGTAAAATAATAAGAATTTATATAAATGACAAAGATAAAAGTAGTTAAAAAGAGAATTTTTTTTATTAATATCGTAGATTATAGATAAATATATATAATTAAAAATTAAATATCATAATAATTATTAAAATATGAAAAAACATTAAAAAATTTATTAATTTTATAATGATATAATTATATAGTATTTGAATATAAGTATTACTTATTATAGATAATATTTATAAATAATAAGATTAATAAATTGAATACTGATGAGAATAAAATTAATAAAAAGTTATTAACACTAAAATCTGTTGCAAAGAAAAATCTTCTCATAAAGTAAGAAAATTTAGTTAGAAAAATCATATCCTAAATCAAAATGAAAAAACTTTGGGATCAAAGAACCTACAAAGTTAATTACAAAATGAGTTAATGTAGTGATGAGGTTTTTGCTTCAATAATTTAAAAAAAGAGAGGGTAGAATACCAACAAAAATCTAAAGTCTATATTTGGATAACTTAATAATGGTTGTAAAATAAAAAAACCACATAAAGTTTAATTAATTAATTAATTCAATCAATCAAGATATATAATCATGCTAATTACTTTAATGTAGATAATAATTAATTTATATAATCATGCTAATTACTTTAACGTAGCATAGAACAGTCAAATCATCAAATCGATTATATGCAATTTTAAATTTGAATTGTGATATTTTTACAGCTTTTTTTGAGAGAAAGAAAAAAAAACATAATAAGAAAATAAAAGGAATATAAATTTTGTAAAACATGGAAAACATAATACAATCGATTGTGTTTTTAATGAATTTCTAAAATCATTTTAAAAAATATAATGTAGGTTTACAAAATTATTTCAATGACTAATTTGAAAAAAAAGTCATTATACAATAATATATAAATTTCTTATTTCTAAAAAATATAAAAATATATTAAATCTTAATATATATAATTAAAATGTGTCATTATTAATCAATGTTTTAATGGTCGAATATGAAAGTATATATATATATATATATATATATATATATATATATATATAAAATCTTATTTTACTTATTAGAAGCAAATGTAAAGAATCGTAAATTAAGTGACATGTTATATATACATGTGTAGAATTACATAACATCTTTTATGAATTTTGTTAACCCTTTTACTATAGACAATAGAGACATGGTATTTTATGAGTCATTATAGAAATAAATTGACACGAAAAAGTTCTTACAAGTAGATTTAAGTATTTTCATGTAGAGATTAACATAGTAATATAGTTATATATAGTGAGACTTCAGGGAGTACTTTATAATATCTAACGATATCTTAAGTTCACTTCTAAGTTTTGGTAGATACTACAAAAGGCCATGAGTAGATACTAAGATTCAATTTAACTTACCATCACTAGTGAAAAAGAAGAAAAGGATACGCTTTATTTAGTGCGGCTTTTGCGCTACCCGCTTTCGTAAAAAATGAGGTGGCATTTTTGAAATTATTTTGATTTACGAATGCGGTTATTTGAATAGCCGCATTCGTAAATCAAAGCGCTTGATTTACGAATGCGGTTATTTGTATAACCGCACTTTTAAATCAAAGCGCTAGATTTACGAATGCGGCTATTTGTATAGCCGCATTCATAAATCAAAGCGCTTGATTTACGAATGCGGTTATTTGAATAGCCGCATTCGTAAATCAAAGCGCTTGATTTACGAATGCAGTTATTTGAATAACCGCATTCGTAAATCAAAATTCTTTGATTTACGAATGCGGTTTTACCTTTAACCGCATTCGTAAATCCTTTTTTACCCTAAATTTTGAAGTGCGCCACACACAATTTCAAACTTTATTTCTCGTCTTTGCCTTCGTTTCGCGTTCGCACTCTGAGTTCGTCTCCTTCTGCTGCATCTGCATTCCATTTGTGCAATGTAAGTTTCTTGAACTCTCTTTCTTCCTCTTCATCTTCACAAATATATGCATAAATGTTTTTTGTTTTTCTTATATATGTTTTTTTCCTTGCATTGGTGGTCTCGAAGCACTGTTTCGTTGGCTGACATTCGTTTTTCTTACATTGTTTGGTTTCTCGCATTGCTCAGTACTTTTTCATTGTCTTCGTGGTTTCTTGTGGATTTTTTGGTTTGCTCCGTTGCTGCTTCCCTGTCCGCCGTCACTTCTGCTGCCGCCACCGTTGTTGGCGCTCCCGTGACTCTTCATCAACGTTGGCTTCACACAAGATTGACGATGTTTTAAAATTTTTAATTTTTTTTAATGATTTGGCATATACAAGTGCGGTTAAAGCAAATAACCGCACTTGTAAATGGTATTTATATATGCGACTATATAGCCGCATTTATATTTCTTGATTTACAAGTGCGTGTTGATCAAATGCAGCTATAAAGCCGCATTTATAAATTCGAAATAGCCGCATTTGTTTTATGTTTCTGCACTAGTGCATCTTCAAACAAATGCATAGTCAGAAAGTATCATTCAATTTTTGGAAAATCTATTGAAGACTTGTGTGTTAAACCATTTAGGTAGTTGGGATGATATATTTTCTTTGGTAAAGTTTACATATGATAGAAATTATCAAACAAGAATAAAAATGACACCATACGAGACATTGTATGGAAGGAAATGCATGACAAATTTTTACTTATTTAAGGACGGTGAATATGTCTTAATAGGACTAGAGTATTGCAACATACTACTTAGGAGATCCAACAGATACAAAACCATATGAGGACTTCTGAAAGTAGACAAACATTATATGTAGATTAGAGAAAGAGACCCTTAAAGTTTGTCGTGGGTGATCACATGCTTTTTAGGGTTTTTTTCTATTACAAGTATTGGGCGAGCATTCAAATTAAAAAATATGACTGCGAAATCTATTGAAACATATTAAATTCTTTGAAATATAAGTTTAATTGTTTGTGAGATCACTTTACCGATCTTGAATTCAGTCGGTTCGAGCCGATGTCGAGTTGAGTTGGTCCGGGTCCATGTCGAGTCGAGTTGGTGTGATCCCTTTTCGAGTGAAGTTGGTTTGGGCCGATGTTTAGAGGAGTCAACCCGGGTCGGTTTCGAGGGAAGTTGACCTGAGCCGATATCGAGTTGAGCCGAGTCTGTTTTGTCTGATATTAGGCCGAGTGGGCTTGGGCCAATGTCGAGCCAATACGGCCTGGGCCGATGTCGAGTTGAGTCGGCTTGGGCTCATGTCGATTCGAATCGGTCCGGGCCCATATCGAGCCGAATCGGTGTGGCCCGATGTCGAGCCGAGCCGGTCCCGGTCCATGTCAAGCCGAATCGGTCTGAGCCGGTATCGAGCAAAGTCGGCCTGGGCCTATGTCAAGACGAGTCAATTAGGGCCCATGTCGAGTTGAATTGGTCTTAACTGATGTCGAGCTAAGTGTGTTCGGGTCCATGTCGAGCCAAATAGGTTTGGGCCGATGTCGAGCTAAGTCGGCCTGGGCCGATGTAGAGCCGAGTCGGTCGGGGCCAATATCGAGCCGAGTCGACCCGGATCGATGTCGACCTGAGTCTATTCGGCGCGATGTCGAGCCGATTCGGTCAGGGTCGATGTCGAGCGGAGTTGCCCCGGGTCGATGTCGAACAAAGTCGCCCCGAGCCGATATCAAGTGGAGTCAGCCCAGACGAATGTGGAACTGAGTCAGTCAGGGCCCATGTTGAGTCGAGTCGGCCCGAGCCCATGTCGAGCTGAGTTGGCCCATACCCATATTGAGCTGAGTCGACTCGGGCCCATGTCGAGCCGAGTTGGTCCAAGTCCAAGTTGAGTCATTTTAGGCCCAATTCGAGTCAAGTTATCCCATGTCCAGATCAAAATGAAGTTAATCTAATTGACAAAGTGAATTTAATCAAATTAACAAAATGAATTTAATCTAGATTTAAACCACTTTAAATGGATTTAAAAATTTCTATTTGGATTGAATCTAGGATTTTGAAAAATTCAATAACGCTATATAGTGATTATTACAATACACTTAATTGTTATTTATGTGTAAGACTTGTCTCAATTTTCCTTTAATATTGCTTTTATACTTACCTCATGTACCGACCAGGTCATCGGGTGTGATGACGCGTCTAGCACAATGATTACGTGAGGCGTGTTTAGCAGAGCGCGTGGCCAGAGAAGGGCAAGTGGTTCAGAAGCTAGTGTAGTCGCCGCTTGTGGAAGCGGCGTGCTACAACGTACATGATCGGTTGTCGCCGAGATTGTATAATGTTGACGTGTTAGACGATTGGCGACCGAGTGGCCTGACATCGCCGCAAGAAGCACGTCGCCGGATTTCCCAACAGACTCAGTTAAGGCTGCTGGGAACTCAGAAGAGTAAGTCCAACGCTATGATTGTTGCGCTAGCATGGGGCATGGAGGTCGAGTAAGTGGAAGGGAACAACTTGTCCATCAGCGACAGGATTCCTAGAGTGGACATTCGCTGGTGGCAAGGTTCCCCCAGCTAGAACATGCATGGTGTAGCAATAAGGAAGGTACCACTAACGACAAGCGATGTCATAGAGATCGTGCATTTTGCTGCACCCGATACTCGCCTGGTCAGGTGGTGTTCTAGGGCATATTGCGTGCTAGCTTGCTCCTTGAGTAGAGGACTTAGTTGCACGGCTGGTTACTACACAGAAATAACGTTCAAGTTGCCCCAACCCAGATGACGACACGTGTAGGGTTGGATGCTACCGGTTACTCCAACCCAGATGATGACATGTGTAGGGTTGGATGCAATAGAGAAATGACACTCGAGTTATCCTAGCTCAGATGATGACACGTGTAGGGCTGGGCGCTACCTGCTATCCCAGCCCAGATGGCGACACGTGCAGGGCTGGATGCGAGCCACGCGTCCAAAAACATAACGGTCTGGAGAGAGAAGAAACCTAGCTATAAAGGTAAACTTAACAGAATTTGCAGAGGTACGTTTTTCATTACGGCTCATTGCTAGGGTTGTGTGCCTTGAGTACGGTTCTACAGAGCATATTTTCTCTCAGTTTTTTGGGTGTTCTTGTTACTGACTTGAGCGTCGGAGTGCCTCCGGCCGCAGAGGCGCCACCTTGTGTTTTCAGGTTCTCAGAGAGGCTTTCTGTGGTGTGGACTTGAAGGGCACGTGGAGTCAAGCTGGTGAGGAGTTTCATGATGAGGCAACGCTCTAGCGCTAAGTCAACCGGCAGGATCATCTGGCGCCCACCGTGGGGCCGTACAAAAGGTGATTCCCAATCACAGTTCGTGTTTGTTGAGGTTTTGGTGCTTTCTGTTTTGGAGTTTTCACCGTTTGTTTGGAGTTATTTGAGTTGCTGAGTTTGCTGAGAAAGGATGAGGACAACGCGGTCTAGTTCAGTCACGCCGTCAACAGATGAGGACTCTGTGTCTATGACGCAGGTCATGGACATGATGAGGGCGCTGCAGGAGAACGTGGCCGCATCACGTTCTGAACAGGAAAGGATGCACGAGGCACTGGTGGCCTCGCAAGCTAGGAAAGAGGAGCTCAACAGGGTCAACGAAGAGTTGCGTAAAGCTCTTCAAGAGCGGGAGGAGCGTGCGGTCGGGGACTGATCTGTACCCCCATCCCCACCGCGCAGCTTTCCCATGCCATTTTCTCAAGAGATCATGGACTCGGTGGTCCCGGCCAATACTGTGGTGGTGAAGGCGTCTTTCACCGGGGTGGAGGACCCTGAGGCCCATCTCACGGCGTTTCATACTCAGATGATGCTCTCGGGGGGGTTGGACGCGGTTTACTGTAAGGTGTTCATGAGCACTCTTAGTGGAACAGCGTTGGACTGGTTCGTCAGTATACCTACTGGCCACATTACCACATTTCAATAGTTTTCCAAGATGTTTGTTGAGCAGTATATAGTGAACAAGGCACCACCATTGGTGTCTTACGACCTGTTTGACATAAGGCAGTACCAAGGGGAGTCCTTGAAGGATTTCCTGAACAGATTCGGAGCTCAGATAGTCCGCTTGCCAGGTAAAGACGAAGAAATGTTTGTACACGCCTTCAAAAAGGGTGTGTTACCTGGGCCCTTTAGTGAGTCGCTTATCAGGAGTCACCTCGCTACGTTTGCTGAAATCCGGCGACGTGCTGTGGCTCACATCGCCGCCGAGAGCGAAGTCTCCGAGAAAAGGGGAAACGTGGCCCCAGCTAAACCGCGCGCTCAAGCAAGGGTCCAGCCGCAGAGAGTAATGGAGGCGGTGACGGGGAAGAGGGACCAAAGGATGCGCCATCCTTATGACCTTAAGAAGAATAAGAACAAGGGGCCGGGGCGGCCCAGAGAGACTAATCGCCCTCCGAGGTACGCGTTTGTGATGGGGTTGGCCGATCTGATCGCCATCTCGAACATTGCTGCCAGGCTCAAGGTGCCTGAGAAGACGACGGAAAAGGTTTTGGGACCAAAACAGACGCGTGGTGCGAGTTCCACAAAAGCTTTGGGCACTCTATCAACTCGTGTTTGGCTTTGGGACACCAACTCGCCGAGTTGGTCAAGTGCGGCTTTTTGAAAGATTACTTGCTGGAGAAGCAAGCAGGCCAAGCGTCAGGATCCCAACCGGTGGGCAACGAAGAACAGCAGCACGAGGTGCCCATTCACGGTGAGATCCACACCATAGCTGGTGGATTCTCCGGCGGGGGGTGCACTGCATCGCAACGCAAGAAGTACGCAAGGTCAGTGATGTCAGTGGAAGTCTTTGAGGATCACTCACCCGACGTGGATATCACGTTCACCAAAGGGGACCTTAGGGACGTTGTGCCTCACGATAACGACCCTATTGTGATCTCGCTTGTCACGGCGGGAAGGACCGTCCACCGGGTGCTGGTCGACCAAGGAAGTTCGGCAGATGTAATGTTTTGGCCGACTTTTGAGAAGCTACAACTGTCCCCTGACCAGCTAAGGCCCTATGGGGGTTGCTTGTACGGTTTTGCCGGCGACCAAGTGGAGGTCAGGGGGTATATTGAGTTAAGGACGACGTTCACAGATGGTTTGGCCTCACGAATAGAGAAGATCAGGTATCTTGTAGTAAACGCTCCATCAGCATACAACATACTGTTGGGAAGGCCAACGCTCAACAGAACGGGAGCTGTGCCTTCAACACGGCACATGAAGGTCAAACTACCATCCATGGAAGGTTTGATCATCACCATCTGTTCCGACCAAAAGGAGGCGAAGAAGTGCTACGAAAACAGCCTCAAGAGCAAGAGATCCATATGTCACGTAACCACAACGCCGCCCCCTGGCGTGGAGCCTGCGCGGGAAGACCGGCGAGTTTCAGATACGGCGTTGGAGGTGGCCGCCGAGGGCGATGTGCCAATGGAAGATATCGAGGTGAGGTCCGAAAATGCTGCCCGGATGGAGGGAGAGAGAAACTGCTCGGAGACCGCCAGGGAAACAGGTATCGCAAGGGCGCTGATTGCCAGCGAAAAGAAGCCTCAGCCAGTGGAGGAATGGCTCGAGAAGAAGATCAACGGGAAGACGTTTAAGCTGGGGAGAACCTTGGACAACGAGACGCAAGACCAAATCGCCAAGGTGATAAGTAGACACTTGGATGCATTTGCGTGGTCTGCTTCAGACATGCCGGGAATCGACCCCGATTTCTTGTGCCATCGCTTAGCAATGGATCCCCAAGTCAGGCCCATCCGCCAAAGAAGGAGAAAGTTCAACGAGGAAAAAAGGCAGGCGATCAAAGACGAACACAAAAACTCCTTGCAACAGGCCACATCAGGGAGATCCAATATCTAGAATGGCTCGCCAATGTCGTTCTGGTCAAGAAGAGTAGCGGAAAATGGCGGATGTGTGTTGACTTCACAAACCTGAATAAGGCCTGTCCAAAGGATTCTTATCCTTTGCCGAGTATAGACGCCCTGGTAGACAGTGCATCAGGGTGCAAGCTACTCAGTTTTCTGGATGCCTTCTCAGGGTACAACCAAATCAAAATGCACCCCATGGATGAAGAGAAGACTCCCTTCATGACGGAAAGGTCATGCTACTGCTACAAGGTGATGCCCTTCGGGCTGAAGAATGCGGGAGCCACGTACCAAAGGCTAATGGACAAGGTGCTCGCACCTATGCTCGGAAGGAATGTGCAGGCATACGTTGACGACATGGTCGTGACGTCCTTGGAAAAAAGCAAGCACGTCGCCGATTTGGAAGAATTGTTCATCACCATAGCCAGGTACAAGCTGAAACTGAATCCTGAGAAGTGTGTTTTTGGTGTGGAGGCAGGGAAATTTCTGGGATTTCTCATGTCGGAGAGGGGAATCGAGGCTAACCCCGAGAAATGTGCCGCCATTTTGGCGATGAGGAGCCCCGCCACTGTGAAGGAGGTGCAGCAGCTCACGGGACGGATGGCCGCCTTGTCCCGATTCGTATAGGCCAGTGGAGAGAAAGGCCACCCATACTTCCAGTGCTTGAAGAGGAACAACAAGTTTGTCTGGACGAAAGAGTGTGAGGAGACCTTCATAAAGCTCAAAGAATATTTGGCGAGCCCACCAGTTCTATGCAAACCCCAAGCAGCAACGCCACTCAAACTATATTTTGCCATAACTGAGAGGGCAATAAGCGTAGTGCTCGTCCAAGATCAAGATCAGGTCCAAAAACCCATCTATTTTGTTAGCAAGGTGCTGCAAGGCCCCGAAGTGAGGTATCAGGCCTTGGAAAAGGCGGCGTTAGCGGTTGTATTTTCGGCGAGGAGGCTGCACCATTACTTCCAGAGCTTTACGGTGTTGGTAATGACCGACTTGCCCATCCAGAAGGTTTTGAAGAAACCGGATGTAGCTGGAAGAATGGTGAAGTGGGCGGTGGAGCTGTCGGAATTCGACATCAAGTACGAGCCTAGGGGAACGATCAAGGGGCAAATCTTCGCTGATTTCGTGGTCGAGCTGTCTTCCCAAACAGCGCAAAACGCCAAGGATGACTTTCGTTGGGTACTCTTGGTGGATGGGTCGTCTAACCAGTTGGGCAGCGAGGCTGGGGTTATTTTGGAGGGACCCAACGGTGTGTTGATAGAGCAATCACTGAGGTTTGCTTTCAAAGCAAGCAACAATCAAGCAGAGTATGAGGCCTTGATCGCCGGTATCCTGTTGGCAAAGGAGATGGGGGCGAAGGTGCTAATGGCTAAGAGCGACTCGCTGTTGGTCACTGGACAGGTAATTGGCGAGTTCCAAGCCAAAGATCCGTAGATGGCCGCCTACCTGGAGTACGTGCAAGAGCTAAGGAGATCTTTCGTTTTGTTTGAAGTGGTGCACGTGCCAAGAGAATAGAATGCCCGAGCTAACTTGCTAGCCAAGCTCGCCAGTTCGGGCAAGGGGGGCAGACAGAGGACTGTCATTCAAGAAACCTTGAAAGCGCCTCGAGCATTCGTGGCAGACAACCAGGTTCTTCACGTTTGCTGGTCGACGGAAAGAACGGCGAGGAGCCATAGGTCCCTAACGTAGGAAACTTTGAGGACGCCGAGGGTCAGAGCGCGCCCAGCGCAAGAAGTGAAAACGATGCGAGTTTGCGCTATCCACGAACCAGATACGTGGATAACGCCATACCAATGCTATTTGGCGGATGGCGTGCTTCCAATGGACTCAACAGAGGCCAGAAAGATAAAGAAGAGCTCCATCAAGTTTACCCTTATCGACGACGAGCTGTACAGGTTCAGATTTACACACCCTCTTCTTGTATGCATACATGGAGAGAAGTGCACGAGGATTATGGCTGAGCTCCATGAGGGGATTTGTGGGAGCCACATTGGAGGTCGATCTCTGGCGACAAGGACTGTCTGTGCAGGTTATTACTGGCCCACAATGAGGGAAGATTGCAAGAGATATGCCCAGCGTTGCAAGCAATGCCAGCAGCACGCCGACTGGCACAAGGCGCCCCCAGAAGAGTTAAAGTCAATCTACAGCCCCTGGCCGTTCCACACGTGGGGAATCGACATCCTGGGGCCCTTTCCGTTGGCGATCAGGCAAATGAAGTATTTGGTTGTGGCGATCGAATACTTCACGAAATGGATTGAGGCAGAACCAGTAGCCCAGATCACCGCGCACAAAATTCAGAGCTTTGTGTGGAAAAATATTGTGTGTCGTTTTGGCGTGCCCAAGCGTCTAGTATCGGACAATGAGACTCAGTTCGCGAGCCACCTGTTGAAAACGCTGTGCGAGGACATCGGGACACAACAGGTGTTTGCTTCTGTGGAGCACCCGCAAACGAATGGGCAAGTGGAGTCCGCTAATCGGGTTCTGCTGAGAGGCTTGAAGAGGAGGTTGGAAAAGGCTAAGGGATCTTGGGCTAAAGAAGTTCCCCGCATAGTGTGGGCATATCATACCATTAAGCAATCGGGAACCCACGAAACCCCGTTTAGCTTAGTGTATGGGTGCGATGCGATGATTCCCGTCGAAATCCAGGAAAGCTCGCCGAGATTCCAGAAATTTGTGGCGGAAGACTCGAACGAAGAAAGGAGAATGAACTTGGATTTACTGGACGAGGTTAGGGAGGAAGCACGGGTGAAGGCCGAGGCAGTAAAGAGAACAGTTGAATGTAAGTACAACTCAAAGATAAAGCCGAGGCAGTTCAGAGATGGCGACCTGGTGATGAGGAAGGCCCACCAGTACGAGATGGAAAACAAATTGTCACCCAAGTGGACAGGATCGTTCAGAATAACCGAAGCACTCGGAACGGCGCCTACCGCTTGGAGACGCTG
Organism: Phaseolus vulgaris; assembly: GCF_000499845.2. Classification (NCBI taxonomy): domain Eukaryota; kingdom Viridiplantae; phylum Streptophyta; class Magnoliopsida; order Fabales; family Fabaceae; genus Phaseolus; species Phaseolus vulgaris. The sequence goes on from NC_023749.2 coordinate 40,979,391, forward strand.
GAGGGAGGGGCGATTCCTCGCACTTGGAACGCCACCCATCTCAAGTTTTACTACAGTTAAGGCATTGTAAGTAGCAATTAACTCCAACAGTTTAAGATGTATCAGTTTAAACAATTTTTCAAGGGGGCACTCTTTTTCCCTAAGGAGGGTTTTAATGAGGCCACCCAGTAAAGAAGGTTTCGAAGTTTATCAAAGTTTCCCAGTTATTAAGTTTGCATGCTGTCTGTTTGCCAAGTTTGGGGGGAGAGACTTTATTGCCCTTGTGTAGTTTTTAAAATGGTAAATCCAAACCGCATGCATTCAGTACAAAATTTTCGAAACGTGAAGTTTTAAACCCTCGTCGCCACCTGGCGATTGGAGGCGCAAGTTTAAGTTTTAAGTCCTCATCTCCATATGGCGATCGGAGACACAAGAATAAAGTTTTTTAAGTCCTCACCGCCTCCCGGCGATCGGAGGCACAAGTATTAAATTTTCTAACCGCCACCAGGTGAGAAAAAGAGATAAAAGACCTCCTCGCCTTGAGCGAGCGCAAGCGAGAAAGAGATTTAAAAGACCTCATCGCCTTGAGCGAGCGTAGGCGAGAAAGAGATTTAAAAGACCTCCTCGCCTTGAGCGAGCGTAGGCGAGAAAGAGATTTAAAGGACCTTCTCGCCTCGAGCGAGCGTAGGCGAGAAAAGATTAAAGTCCTCTTCTCCCTGAGCGAGCACAGGCAAGAACAGATCACAAGACCTCTTTGCGTGAGCGAATTGAGGCAAGTTGAAAGTCCTCAGTGCATCCGGGGAAGGAGGAGATGTAACCCCTGGGCAAGTTGAGGCATCAGGAAAAGTCCTTCTCACCCTTGAGTGAGTTTAGGCAAGATGAAACTGAAAAGTCAGGGGTGTTAACAATCTTAAGTATGGAAAATGAGGGTTAGAGGAGAACTCTTTTCCCCTTGAGTGAGACACCAATATTGACCTAGTAAGACCAGTTAAATTAGAAGTTAAAGGGTGTTTGGGGAGGTTCGCAGAGGGCACCCCACCACCCAGGTCATTGTTCTAAAACTCAGGGAGGTAGAGAAGGATCCGAAAGGCGGCTCTACCCCCAGATGAGGGAACAATGATGTGGTTTATCTCAGGGTAAAGACTCGGGGAAGGTAGAGAGAGATCCGAAAGACAACTCTCCTCCCAGTTGAGCAGAGATGAAATCAGGAGGTGGTCCCGCAGGGGACGCGTTCAGTTAAAAGGAAGATGACGTCACCAGAAGCCCATGGTTTGAGATTGAAATATAAATAGAATCGCATGGCGAGAGCCGCATCAGCGAAATTCTGGGCGACGATATAGAAGTGCCTTTGGCCCTTGGCAGATCGGGCGAGAGAGGTTTCAAATACTAAGATTGACCTAAGCCTTTATTGCCGAGTAAGTGATTTCGTATTAAACGTTATTGTTTCGAATTAACCGTTTGTTTAAGCTAAGGTGGTTTACAGAAAGTTAAGTACCAATTTATGCAAAGTACATTGAAGTTGAGAAAAAACCAGCCAGTTAAACCAGTTGATGGAGCAACAGATAAGTTAGAAGACCATATATATATATATATGCACATGAGTATCGAACAGTTCGAGCGGAATGAAGAGTATTACATGCATGTCAAATTTAAATACAAGAGTTTCAAGGCGGTAAAGTAGAAAGTGGCAGGTGGCAGCAACAATTATGTTGAAGGCATGATCTTGCCATCTACCACCTCGTTGTATACCGAGAACTCGGAGAGATCAAGGTCGGGATATTTGCAAGCAAACTGCTCCAAAGCAGCACCAAAGCCGGAAGTGAGAACTTGGGCAGCCTCAAGCTGAAGCTCGTCGATCTTCGTCTTGAACCCATTGTTCTCTTCACGAACTTGGGTGACTTGAAGCTCGAGCTCGTCGGCCTTCTTCTTGAGCCCGCTGCTTTCTTCGCGAACTCAGGCAAGCTCTGCAGCAGTTTCACTTAGTTCTTGGGAGGCCTTATCCCGATCTTGCTCAACCTTTCCCAGAAGAGTCTCTCTCTCGATTGACCTCTTCTCCAGGTTGGCCATCCTTTGGGCGTCAATTTTCTTTGCCTCCTCTAGCGTGGCGATTTTCTCCCTCAGAGGGATGATCCTGCTCTCCAGCTCGATGGCGTCCTGAAGCTTGTCGTGAAGTTTCTTGCGCAGTTCTTTATTGTCCTTGCACACGCTTTGAAGCTCGTCCTTGAGGGCGTTTTCGACCTGCGAAAACTCCAAGCCTTGCATCATCATATCGCACTTGGTCTTCTTGGCTTCGGCTTTCGCGGTGCTCGTCACCTCCTGATTGATCTGATTATCGAGTTCGTACTTCTCCAAGGAGTCCCTTAGCCCTTCGCCGATGATTTGGGGAAGACAATCGTCAACCATGGCACTTAGGCGCACAGTGAAGGACTTCAAGGCTTCCTGAAGAGGGGCTGGAAGGCTTGAGGTTGCTGGAGGAGGCGGAGGTTGGTGCTCACCACCACCCTCACAAGGTTGGATGGAGGAGGGAGCTTGGAGGCGTGGTGGTGAGGCAAGAAGTTCTTCGGCGGCTTGGAAAGAGGCTCGCGTATCGGCAAGTTGCTCAGGAACAGCTTCAGCAACTGAGGCGTTTGAAGCGAGAACATCCCCAGCGGACTCGGATGGCGTGGAGGCGCTAGGGGGGTTCTCGACGTAGTTTGGGGCGGCACTCTCAATTGCTGGGGGCTCGATCACAACCCTCCTCTTCCTCTTGCAGATTAGCTAGTCCTCGGTGCTTTCGTCCGCCTCTTCGTCTGACACTACCCTGGGGGCTTTCCTTTTAGCCTTCTTCAGGGGTAGTTTCTTGCGCTGGGGGGTTGGAAGAGCAGCAGCTGCGGGTGGACCGGCTGGCGGAGATTGGCCTTGGGCAACGGCGATCTCTGCGACAGAGTTTGCGACCGTTTGGGAGCCCACCGCAAGCTTGTGGGACTTGGCTATGGCGCGTAGCTCAACCATCCTATCCTTCCCCAGCATCATATCTGCATTAGCGGCCCACAGTTACCAATCAACACAAAATTTCGACAGTTAACAATGCACAAAAAGATAAGCAATATAAGACAATGCATGGGGAAAGTTAAAACCGCACACAAGTCAGAACAACAACATCAAAGCAAAGACAGGGCGATGCAAGTATAAGCTAAGGGAACTCAAAGACTTAAGGACAAACCTATGTGAACGTCCAGTTGGCCTTCGAGAAACTCGTAGGCGATGATGGAGGAAATGGGCAGAACCACGTTGGAGGAGGCGACTCTTTTCCGGAAACCGCACAAGTCCTTGTCGAGCTCTCCCATTTTTTCTGGCCCCCTGGCCTTCCTGAAGCTCGACTCCTTCTTTCCCTTGTTCACCCAATACAAGGGGAACCCGTCGAGAAGGGAAGGGTCTTGGTCGCTGCAGCATACACGCACGAATTTCCCCTTCCAATCCTTATAGGATTGCTGGAAGATGGAGAGAATGGACCTCCCAGCGACCCCATTGAGGCTAACCCATAGACGATCGCCTGGGTTCTTCGCCTCGAACAAGTAGAGGAACACATCCACCGAGGTCGGATGTCCCAAGTGTGCGCAGATAATTTGGTAAGCCCGGACGAACGCCCAACTGTTGGGATGGAGCTGGGCGGGGGCTATGTCGAGCTCGGTCAGGAGCTCCCTCTCAAAGCGTGTGAAGGGAAACTGAAGCTTGACCTTCTTGAACATAGTGATGTAAACGAAGCAGAAAGGGGCGTCGTCGCTCCCCTGATCGTCGGTGCAGATGGGCTCATCGGGAGGACAAGGGCGCACAGATACTTTGTCATTGTGCTCTTTGCTGAAAGAGAGGTGATCTTGATCACCTTTCTTGAGACGAAGGATATCGCGATTAGAGTTGATGGATGAAGTCTCACCTAGCAGGGTTGCGGAGGCCCACGGATATAGTCGTTTATAGTCTGGAAGAGGCTTCACCATCGCGCTGGTTTGTGGTGGGTTTGGTTGTGGTTGGCTAGGTCAAGAGGACGCGGGTCTCGCGACTCGGTCGAAAGGGACGTTAGGACCCCTTGGGGGGTCGCGGGAAGAGGAGGGGTTCACCCTACGGGTTTTCGTCGGAGGGTTGCGAGGAGATGGAGAAGGGTTTGGTGTGATTTTTGAACGAGCCATCGAGCAAGCTGCAAGAAGACGAAAAGGGAAGATATGAGAGTTCGTATACAGAGAGACTCGACAGAAGAGAAGGAGGTGGAAGAACAAGGGGGGCTCGCAGAGAAAGGGTTCAAAAACCCTAAGTGCAGAAAAGAGAAAACAAAGCAGAGAAAACATCCCACAACGTATGCTCCAGACAGTTACCGATTAAAATGCAGCAAATATCAGTAGAAGTGGTAAAAAAGTTACCTTTAGATGATTAGAAGAGCATTCAGAAAGATGGTGGTTGGGGGAATCGGAGAGTTCGCTGGAGCGTTTCGGGAGTTCGAAGAGAGGTAGAAGATAATGAAACAGTGAAATGGCGCGAAGTGTTTAAGAGTTTCGAACGTTGCGAGAAGCGCAAATGACAATGAATAATGGTCGTTGATGAGTCCACGTGTCGAATGATCGAAGAAGTTGGTGAAGCGTCAAGTCAGTGAACAATACGAGCGCCAACGCGCAAAGCCACGTAGGCCGCCGGATTTAAACCCTTTTAGTCTTCTCGCTGAACAAGTCGCAGCTCGAGACTGGGGGGCTTGTGTACCGACCAGGTCATCGGGTGTGATGACGCGTCTAGCACAATGACTACGTGAGGCGTGTTTAGCAGAGCGGGTGGCCAGAGAAGGGCAAGTGGTTCAGAAGCTAGTGTAGTCGCCGCTCGTGGAAGCGGCGTGCTACAACGTACATGATCAGTTGTCGCCGAGATTGTATAATGTTGACGTGTTAGACGATTGGCGACCGAGTGGCCTGACATCGCCGCAAGAAGCACGTCGCCGGATTTCCCAACAGACTCAGTTAAGGCTGCTGGGAACTCAGAAGAGTAAGTCCAACGCTATGATTGTTAAGCTAGCATGGGGCATGGAGGTCGAGTAAGTGGAAGGGAACAACTTGTCCATCAGCGACAGGATTCCTAGAGTGGACATTCGCTGGTGGCAAGGTTCCCCCAGCTAGAACATGCATGGTGTAGCAATAAGGAAGGTACCACTAACGACAAGCGATGTCATAGAGATCGTGCATTTTGCTGCACCCGATACTCGCCTGGTCAGGTGGTGTTCTAGGGCATATTGCGTGCTAGCTTGCTCCTTGAGTAGAGGACTTAGCTACGCGGCTGGTTACTACACAGAAATAACGTTCAAGTTGCCCCAACCGAGATGACGACACGTGTAGGGTTGGATGCTACCGGTTACTCCAACCCAGATGATGACACGTGTAGGGTTGGATGCAATAGAGAAATGAAGCTCGAGTTATCCTAGCTCAGATGATGACACGTGTAGGGCTGGGCGCTACCTGCTATCCCAACCCAGATGGCGACACGTGCAGGGCTGGATGCGAGCCACGCGTCCAAAAGCATAACGGCCTAGAGAGAGAAGAAACCTAGCTATAAAGGTAAACTTAACAGAATTTGCAGAGGTACGTTTTTCATTACGGCTCATTGCTAGGGTTGTGTGCCTTGAGTACGGTTCTACAAAGCATATTTTCTCTCAGTTTTTTGGGTGTTCTTGTTACTGACTTGAGCGTCGGAGCGCCACCGGCCGCAGAGGCGCCACCGGCCGCAGAGGCGCCACCGGCCGCAGAGGCGCCACCGGCCGCAGAGGCGCCACCTTGTGTTTTCAGGTTCTCAGAAAGGCTTTCTGTGGTGTGGACTTGAAGGGCACGTGGAGTCAAGCTGGTGAGGAGTTTCGTGACGAGGCAACGCTCTAGCGCTAAGTCAACCGGCAGGATCACCTCAGTTATTTTCTTGGTAAGTGTATAATTATGTTTTTTGGTGTTTGAAATAGGTGTGAAGAACGTCAAGAGCATTCATTGTTGATCAAAGTTTTCACAAATAGTTGAGGGAAATAGTTTTTCACAAAGCATTCCAAGCTGAAATGCTGCTTAAGATGTGGCTGTTGTGGCTGCTGCATAACTTTGATAGTTGCGATATAGCAACTGTGTCCATAAATTGTTATTCTCTATATAAAATACAACAGCTGCTGCATAACTTTGATAGTTGCGATATAGCAACTGTGTCCATAAATTGTTATTCTCTATATAAAATATATATACACACTTAACAAATTAATGATATTTTCAGTTTTACATAAAATAAAATGAACCAATAAATATATTTAATAAATTAGTCTTTAAATTTTATTTTAATGATATCCAAATACCCAATTCTCCCATACAACTATGTTAATTACTTAAAAGTAACTTAAGATATGCAAAATTAAAAAAATGAATTTAAATTGTGGATTTTAAAATTGAAAATGGAATTTAAATATTATAATTATCTCTATTTGTTATTGTTATTTTAAAAGAGAGTTCAATATAAGTTGATATTTCCACTCATTATGAATATTCTTTGATATTTCCACTCATTGTGGTATAAGTTGTTGACAAATTGGTATTTGTAAATAATTGTGTAGTTTGTTGCATTTAAACGTCAAATATTCTTGATATTCCTTATCATTCAACTCTTCTTGATATTCCTTATCAGACAAATTTAGTTCAACAACCTCAGATTGTGAGATATTTGCTCTCTGGTTAGAATATTAACTTTTGAAAGAAGTTTACTATTGTGTTAATTAGAACAATATGAGATATGTTGGTATAACCTAAATAAAAAAAAGTTAGTTTTTTAACTGAGTTAGTTTGTTAACTCTTAAAAACAATTAAAATTCTAACCTAGTTATTTTCTATTATTATAATGTTTCTCTTTTCATTCTAGTTTGACAGTATAAATAGTTGTACACTTTTATTCAATATTGTACATCAATAATATACAGTTTTACAATTTCCAATTATCAAATATCATCAAATTTTTAACTTTTGAGAGAAGTTTACTATGTTAATTAGAACAGTATGAGATCGGTTGAAATAAGCTAAATAAAAAAATTAGTTTGTTAACTCTTAAAAATAATTAAAATCCTAAGCTAGTTATTTTCTGGTATTAGAATTTTCTTTTCTCTAGTTTGATAGTATAAATAGTTTTATACTTTTGTTCAATATTGTACATCAATAATATACAGTTTTACAATTTCCAATTATCAAATTAAGCTAAATAAAAAAGTTAGTTGGTTAAGTTTGAGAGTTAGTTTGTTAACTCTTAAAAATAATTAAAATCCTATACAGTTATTTTCTGTTATTAGAATGTTTATTTTATCATTCTAGTTTGACAATACAAATAGTTGTACACTTTTATTCAATATTGTACATCAATAATATATAGTTTTACAATTTTCAATTATCAAATTAATTTTTTATCAATAAAATATTCTTGATATTCCTTATCAGAAAACTTTAGTTCTATAACCTAAGATTGTGAGAAATTATCTCTCTTGTTAGGATATAATCAAATTTGTAACTTTTGAGAGAAGTTTACTATTATATTAATTAGAACAATATGTCATAGGTTGGAATAAGCTAAATAAAAAAGTTAGTTTGTTAACTCTTTGAGCTAGTTCGTTAACTCTTGAAAGCAAATAAAATCCTAAACTAGTTATTTTCTGTTATTAGAATGTTTATCTTTTCATTCTAGACAATCCAAATAGTTGTACACTTTTGTTCAATATTGTATATCAATAATATAAAGTTTCACAATTTCCAATTATCAAATTAATTCCTTATCAATCAAATATTCTTTATATTCCTTATCAGATTGTGAAACTTTTGAGAGAAGTTTACTATTTTGTTAATTAAAACAATATGGGATCTATTGGAATAAGTTAAATAAAAAAAGTTAGTTTGTTAACTCTTAAAAATAATTAAAATCTTAAGCTAGTTATTTTTTGTTATTAGATTGTTTCTCTTTTCTTTGTAGTTTGACAATATAAATAGCTGTACACTTTTGTTCAATATTGTACATCAATAATATATAGTTTTACAATTTCTAATTATCAAATTAATTCGCAACAGAGGATCATCTTAACAAAGTTGATTATCCAACTTAAATTGCATTTACATTGACTTACAAGGAAGAATAAAGAACATCAAAAGGCATATCACTCGAATAAGCAGACATTAAGGAAAAAAAATCATGTCTACGGTTCATATTTATATTTTTCTTCCATAACAACAATTTATGTTCGTCTCTCACTTATCTTTTTTTTTTAATGACAATAATTCAAGGATGGGTGGCCCACATGGTAAGTATATTAATTATCATTTTATAAGTATATATTAATTTTGAGTTTCCGTTTTACATTTATCACTTTGCAAAGTTTACTTAATAGTAAATAAATTATATACAAAATCCCTATAAATTATAAAATTATCCTATAAATTATAAAATTATGTTATGTAATATTTAAAAATTTCTTTAGATTAATATTTTAATATTAGTAAATTTATTAATTTTAAGACCAAATTGATAGATATTCATAATTTTTATTTGGGAAAGGGTAACATTTTATAAGGATTAAATTTGTGGTCTTTCCAATTTATTAATATTATAATTAATATATCAATTTTTAATGTTACAGAGTTTTTACCAAATGAAAGGAAGGTCCAGAGATTTAACAACTAAAATACACGTTTAGAGAGAAATGGAGTAAGATGGTTCAAATGTGAAACCTCCTGAAGAAGATGGTTTCCAGAAGCAATGCATTTATAAGATACCACCAAGAATTCGTGAAAAAAACTCCAAAACCTACACTCTTCAAATTGTTTTCATTGACCTTTATCGTTACAAAGTAGACAACATTTTTTAGACAATGGAAGAGAATAAACTCAAATATTTCAAGGGATTTCTAAATCAAACACAACTAGGTATGAGAGAATTTGTTGTCAAAATGAAAGAGATGGAAGAAGATATTCGATTTTGTTATGCAGATCCTATTAAATATAATAAAGATGATTTCTTAAACCTGATTCTGGTTTATGCTTGCTTCATAGTTGAGCTTTTTCTAAGATTGCATACATACACTGATGTGGAGGGAAGAGATCCTCTGTTGACAAAACAATGGATGCTAACGGATATTCAGAATGACTTGATATTACTAGAAAATCAACTCCCATTATTTGTTCTTGAACAATTTTTCAACCTTACAAGAATGAATCTACTACTCCCCTCCTTTCTTGAGATTTGTTTCAACTATTTTAAGAATCTTGAAATTGGAACCTTTTGTCCAAGACCCACTTCACAGATCTTTTAAGATTTATCTAATATCATCATCAAACCTTCATGTTGGAACACCAAATGAATGAAAAGAAATTAAACATCTATATAGTGTAAGCCAACTATCAAAGATAGGTATTGAGTTCAAAGAGAACTCAAATAAAGACTTACTTGACTTGATCTAATATGGTAAGTTTATAATGCCCATCTTGAATATGAATAACTGCACATAAATATTCTTAAAAAATTATAGTGGCATTTGAGCATTGTCACATTCAACATACAAACAGTATTAGTCAATATCTAACTATTCTTAATTTTCTCATTAACTTTGAAGATGTGAAGGTATTGGTTGTACAGTAAAAATAGTTGTACACTTTTGTTCAATATTGTACATCAATAATATACAGTTTTACAATTTCCAATTATCAAATTAATTTCTATTCTGTTAATTAGAACAATATGGATATGTTGGAATAAGCTAAATAAAAAAGTTAGTTTGTTAACTTTGAGTGTTAGTTTGTTAACTCTTAAATATAAGTAAAATCCTAAGCTAGTTATTTTTTGTTATTAGAATGTTTATCTTTTCATTATAGTTTGACAATACAAGTACACTTTTGTTCAATATTGTACATCAATAATATATAGTTTTACAATTTCCAATTATCTATTTAATTCCTTATCAATAAAATATTCTTGATATTCCTTATCAGGAAACTTTAGTTCAACAACCTCAGATTGATGGTAAGATATATTTACTCTCTTGTTAGGATATCATCAAATTTTTAACTTTTGAGAGAAGTTTACTATTATTTTAATTAGAAAAATATGTGATAGGTTGGAATAAGCTAAATAAAAAAGTTAGTTTGTTAATTCTTAAAAACAATTAAAATCCTGAACTAGTTATTTTTTGTAATTAGAATGTTTCTCTTTAATTTCTAGTTTACAGTACAAATAGTTGTACACTTTTGTTCAATATTGTACAACAATAATATACAGTTTTACAATTTCCAATTATCAAATTAATTCTTATTTTCTTAATTAGAACAATATGGGATCGGTTGGATTAAGCTAAATAAAAAAGTTAGTTGGTTAACTCTTAGAGTTAGTTTGTTAACTCTTAAAAACAATTAAAATTCAAATTGTTATTAGAATGTTTATATTTTCATTGTAGACAATACAAATAGTTGTACACTATTTTTCAATATTGTACATCAATAATATACATTTTTACAATTTCAAATTATCAAATTAATTCCTTATCCATCAAATATTCTTGATATTTCATATTACACATGTTTAGTTCAACCACACCTCATTGTGAAACTTTTGAGAGAAGCTTACTATTCTGTTAATTAAAACAATATGGGATCGGTTAGAATAAGTAAAATAAAAATGTTAGTTTGTTAACTCTTAAAAACAATTAAAATCTTAAGCTAGTTATTTTTTGTTATTAGAATGTTTCTCTTTTCATTCTAGTTTGACAGTATAAATAGTTGTACACTTTTGTTAATATATTGTATATCAATAATATACAGTTTTACAATTTCCAATTATTAAATTAATTTCTATTTTGTTAATTAGAACAATATGAGATATGTTGGAATAAGATAAATAAAAAAGTTAGTTAGTTTGTTTAGTTTGTTAACTCTTAAAAACAATTAAAATCTTAAAGCTAGTTAACTTTTTGTTATTAGGATGTTTCTCTTTTCATTCTAGTTTGATAATATAAATAGTTGTACACTTTTGTTCAATATTGTACATCAATAATATACACTTTTGTTTAGATTTTCTTTTGTAACAAGTGTAATCCTTGTACTCTGTTGAACAAGTTTCGTTTGTGTGTTTGCTGAGATTTGCTATGTGTTCTTGAGGGGATCAAGATCAACAATCTTAGTGTTGGTGTGTTGGCCAAGAGAAGTGTGTGTCTTGAGGGGATCAAGGTCACTTTCTTGGTTGTGGTGTAAGTGATCTAGGTGTGATTGCTTAGTGAATTTCCTCAGAGGTTTCTGAGAAGACTGGATGTAGCTTTGGGTTTGGAGTGAACCATTATAAACATCTGTGTGCATTCTCTCTATCCCTAACTCTTTAAATCCAGTTTTGATATTTGTTAACTGGTATAAACAACTGATTGTTTCTGCGAAACAACCGATTATATTACTAGTGTTGTGCTTCTTGCTTTGTGTTTTGAAAAACTGAATTCTTAATCAAGGTTTTCTCGAAGTAATTTCATTCAAGGCTTAAAATTTTGCGAAAACTCTCTTTAAACAATTCACCCCCTCTAGTTTAAAGCCATATATTCTAACATGGGTGACCTCATTAAAAAACCCTCGTAAGGGAAAAAGAGTGTCTCCTAAATTATTCGAATTCGTCATATACATTGACAAAATATTTCAACTGAAATAAAACTTGATGTTCACCGCATTCCACGTCCAAGGTGTAGCTCCACCCTCAAGAGTTTCAAGCTTGTAGGTTCCGTTTTCGAGCTCCTCCACCACGCGAAATGGGCCAATCCATTTGGGAGACAACTTATTCTCCAGCTGGTAAGTGACGAGAATCAAATAAAGGAGGCTTTTATTAATGGAGGAGGAGGACATCCACCCTCACATTTGAAGTTCTTCCTTCTAGTCTTCTCAAAATTAAAAAGAAGACATAAAATAAAGATGAGGCCCAAGCCCAAAGCCCAAGCCCAAGCCCAAGAAGGCCAAAGCCCAAAGAGCCCAAGTCCATCCCATGAGGGACAAGGCCAAGCTTTGAAATAATCTTGTATAGTTTTAGGAGGTGTGGTTATTAAATAAAGGAGTGTGAAAATGTAAAATAAAGTCACATTGTCCATGTGACTTAGGAGAGTGGTGTAGGTGTAGTTTTTAGGAGGTGTCATAGTAGAAAAAGGTCACACCTCCCATGTGACTTGTTTTTGGTGGGAATTTCAAATGAGTTTTATTTGAAATTTCCCACCTATTTTTCAGCACCTTAGGCTATAAATAGAGGTGCTCCCTTTGTAAAATTCAGATTTGAATTTATCTAAAGAAACTATACTCAAAATTGGAGTGAGCATTTGGAGAGCTTTTGAGCCTTCTTCTCTAGTCTTATCTTGAAGGATCATGGTTTCCTCAAGTGGCGGCTTGCACACTCATCTAGGAGCATCCATACTTCTAGTGGCGTGATCATCCAACCATTCTTCCATCTTCATGAGCATTCTCTTCTCCTTCCTTTCTTCTCTTGTTAATTTCCTTGTCTTAGCTTGTTTTCTAGTTGTTTTGGTTCGGCAATTTCAGCTTGTTTTGTGTAGCTATGGTTCATTTGTGTTCTTGGCTGTTTTTCATCTTTTCTTCTTCAATTCCAGCAATTTGATTCGGTTCCTTACTGTTTTGTGTTGTTAATTAGTGTTTTTGCCTTTCCTCCATCTCTTTTGGTTCAATTTGACAATATGTGGAACATCCAAATGAGTTTGGGATTTGGTACTAGTTTTTGGTGAGTTCTTGTCTTAGAACAATGATCCAACTCTAAGAAAAGTGCCTCAATAATGTCCAGCTCAAGGTGATTCCTAAGAATGTCAAGAATCATTCTCTATATGGCTAGTGGAATCACATCAGTAAGGATTAACCCTTTCGCATTAGCAAGTCGGCAACCCCGAACTGTCGAGGTCTCAGGTTGGACTCCTGCTTCAGCTCCACCCTTCTTTTCAAAGCTTCAACTTTGATACGTGCTTGTTCACGCACCTTGTCAAGTAGATCCAGGTTCACCTTCCTCCCTTCGTTAGATTCTTTTATCATGATGTTCTGGAAACGAAGTTCTTGCAAAACTTTTAAATCTCTTCTAAAAAACAGTTTCAATCTCACTTTCTTGTGTATATGTGTTGTTTTTGAAATACAAAGAGAAGCCATATTTATAGCTCTTAAAACTAGCCGTTCTAGGCAGTCAATCATGAGCCAAAACAGTTTTAATCCAATTGAAAACAGATCCAACAGGTTTTTGAAAAGCAGTTATGAAATGTGACAATCAACCAGTTGAAAAGTCGTTTAAACCGGTTGAATTGGTTAGGCATTTATTTAACCAAGTCAAAAACAGTTTTGAAAACCTTCAATCAAGCTAAGTGACAAACAACCGATTATATCGTGGTTTCAACCGGTTATTTTTCTCTTTACTTAGAAAAATACTTTTCTCTTTTAAAATAGATATAACTAGCTTATGCAAGAGACTAAGAATGATCTTTACAAGAATTATGAACACCCTAGACTAAGCTCTTAACCAAAAGCAGCACAACTTCAACTTTCAACATAGATTTGAATCATAAAAGCTCCCATGTTCTACATCTTCCTGCGTTCCTCTTGATCGCCTTTGCTTCTGCGGGCTCTACTGGGAGCATACCGTCAGCCAAGTAGCGCTGGTACAGTTGTTGAAGCTGGAGGAAGCTTCTTCCCTACCAAGGCTTGATGTGTGTTTGATGAAGAAAATGGCTTGAGTGCTTTGAAGATTGTAATAGGTTTTTAGATTCATTTGTAACTAGGCTTGTAAGTGTGTATGATTGCCTTTTGCCGTGTAACCTATCCTAGATGCCTAACCAAGTCTAGATCAAGCACATGATGTGGTTAAATGGTTTTTGAAAAGCCTTTTGAAATGTTTTTAACAGTTTAAAACAGTACACAAATAAATCTGTTTTATGGAGAAAGAATCTGTTTATTTCTTCTCTGTTAAAAAGGCTTTCGTTAAATGGTTTTTAAAAGCTTTTTAAAATGGTTTTAACAGTTTTAAAACAGTACACAAATAAATCTGTTTTATGGAGAAAGAATCTGTTTATTTCTTCTCTGTTAAAAGGCTTTTCTAAATTTCTGTTAAGGCACCAAGGGAAAGCTCAGTTCGTTATTTCATTAAGCTGAGCTGGCCTGTGCGTTATACTTTAATCTGTTTTACTGGAAAGAACAGTTTATTCCTTGGTGCTGAAAGGTTTTTCACAAGTTAGTTAGGGCACCAAAGGTACCACTCAGACAGTTATTTCTGTTAAGCTGAGTTGGCAGTTTTACAAAATAAATCTGTTAAGTTCAAAATGAATCTGTTGTTTTCTTAACTGCTTTTCAACTGTTTTTTGAAAAGAAGTTAGAAACTGTTTCTATATAAACAATGTCTCTCTCACATGAACAACTGCTGAGGAATTACGCTTTTGACAGAGATCAAACAATTTCCATGTGAGAAGAAGGATTGAAAGAGTTTTTGAAAGGTTTTCCAAAGAGATTTTCAAGTGTGCTTGTTCTAGGAAACCTTGAATCTTGGTGAAGGAGCTGGTGCAGTTCTGCAGCAAATTGAACTACTGGTTTTGAGTTCTTGCATCTTCTTTTCAGGTGTAATCTTTCCTTTATTCTGTTTGTAAAGGTGTAAGTGTTACTCACTCCTTGATAGGGTTTCTTGGAGTGCAAGGTGTGCTGAAATAGGGTTTTTCAGCATTGTTGTGTTGTTCTTGTAGTGTTCAAGAACTGCTGGTTTGTAAGTGATTGACTGTTTTTAGTGAATTCCACCTTGGGGTAAGGTGAGACTGGATGTAGCTCTGTATGAGTGAACCAGTATAAAAACGTGTGTATCTTGTATTCTCATCCCTGCACTCTTTTCTGGTTTTTGCTTAATTCTGTCAAGAACTAAATCTGTTCTTTTTAAATTGAATATGTTAATTCTGGGTTAAGTGAAAACTGTTCTTCCTGATTTGTTGAAGTTTCTGATCATAAACAAGGTTGTGCATATAATGGCTTAAGTGAATTGTGAACAAACTGATCATTCATTAAAACCTGAGAAAGGATCATACTTCTTGAAATCTTGTGTTGTGTACTTTTGATTGATTTCTAAGCATAACTGTATCCTTCATCCTCACAATATTAAGCTGATCTGGTTCTGTTATATTTCTGTTGAACACAATTTTACATTGAACAAAATTCAAATTGTGCCAAGACTGCTCTGAAGAATCAATCTGTTTCATGTAAAAACAATCTGTTCTTTTTGCCTCTGGAATACTGAAAAATTGTGTGTCTTGCGAAAATTTTATAAGCTCAATTCACCCCTCCCCTCTTGAACTTAGACACTAATAGACCCAACAATTGGTATCAAGAGCTAGGGCTTGAATTTTGCTCAAGTGTGTGTATGATGTCTGAGTTTAAAATGCCTTTTGCTGAAGGTGCATCTATTAATAGACCTCCTATGTTTGATGGTGTTAACTATGCTTTCTGGAAAATCAGGATGAAGATCTTTATGGAATCTATTGACATGGGAATCTGGGATGCAGTGGTCAGTGGACCTTTTATACCTATGCAGGTTGTCAAAGATGAAACAATAAAGAAGCCTTGGTCTGAATGGAGTGAAACTGAGAAGAAAAGGCCCAATATGATTCTTAGCCAAGAATATCATCACATCTGCACTGAATATGGATGAGTTCTTTAGAGTCTCTCAATGTAACTCAGCAAAGGAGATGTGGGATGTACTAGAGGTGACTCATGAAGGACTGATGATGTGAAACGGGCAAGGAAGCACTCACTATTCAGGAGTATGAGCTGTTCAGAATGCAATCTGAAGAAAGTATTGCAGATGTGCAGAAACGATTTACACACATTGTAAATCACCTCACTGGCCTTGGTAAAGTCTTTGACAAGGAAGAGCTTAACATTAAGGTATTGAAATGTCTTGATAGGAGCTGACAGCCTAAGGTAACAGCAATCTCAGAATCCAGAGATTTATCCAAGATGTCCACTGCGCACTTTTTGGAAAGCTGATAGAACATGAAATTGAGCTGAAAAGATTGAAAGAACAAGAAACAGTGGAAAAGAAGGCCAAAGGAATTGCTCTGAAAACTACCATAGAACATGATACAAGTGAGGAAGAAGGTGATCCAGAACATGATGAGACTGTGAGTCTGCTCACCAGGAAATTCAGCAGATTTCTTAGAAAGAAAAACCGTGACAGAACTCAGCAGAGAAAGAGGTATTCCAAACAACCTATTGATTCAAATTCTTCCAATTACACGTGCTTTGGATGTGGTAAACCAGGTCATATAAAAGCTGATTGTCCAAACAATCAAAGTAAAGAAAAATCAGCAAGCAAGAGGAGTGACAAAGGGAAAGGTAGAAGAGCATATATCTCATGGGAAGAAAATGATGTATCCTCATCTAGTGATTCTTCAACTGAAAATGAAGAAACAAATCTTTGCTTCATGGTGAATGATGAGGGATCCAACTCTGACTCAGTAAGTAATTTCTCCACTGATTCTGAAAACTATGATCAACTGCTATTAGCCTTTAAGGAAACACATGATGAAGTAAACAGGTTGGCTATAATGTGCAACAGATTGAATAGAGTAAATAGGGTACTTGAACCAAAGGTTAAAGCTCTTGAAGAAGAACTGCACAAAGCTAAAACTGAATTAATTAGTCTTGAATTGACATGTTTGCATGCATCAATTAAAACTTGTGATAATTGCAAAAAGCTGGAAAAACAGGTTGAGTATTTGTTAAAAACACTTTCAAATTTCACTAAGGGAAGATAAAATCTTGAAACATTATTAGGTTCACAGAATGCTGTTTTCAATAAAAATGGTTTAGGATATAATCCTGGAATGAAAGGTAATGTGAAAAAGCTGTCAAGTTTCTTTGTTCCTTCCAAAAAGTTTTTTCCTCCTTTTAGTAATTCAAAAACAATGCATACTGCAACATGTTTTTATTGTATGAAATCTGGTCATGTATCTAGAACATGTAAGGCTAGGAGATATCTTGTTCCTAAAGGATTGGCCAAATGGCTTCCTAAGGAAAGGTGTTAATCATGCTGGACCCTAGACTAAAGGGGTACCATATATGCTAAATCTGTTTTGTTGCAGAAAAACAGCAGGAAAACCAGTGGTACCTAGACAGTGGCTGCTCAAAGCACATGACTGGTGATGTGACTCAGTTCATAAATCTGAAACTCAAAGCTGAAGGGCATGTCACATATGGAGATAACAATAGAGGAAAAATTCTTGGAAGAGGAGATGTTGGTACTAAAGACTCAACTACTATTGAAAATGTCCTATATGTTGAAGGGCTAAAACATAGTCTTCTAAGCATTAGCCAGCTGTGTGACAAGGGATACAAGGTCAATTTCGAAGCCAATACTTGTACAATTTCAAATGAAAATTCTGGTAAGGTGCTGTTCACTGGAAAAAGGGTAAACAACATTTATCTCCTTGACATTTTAAAGAGTTGTTCTGAAAATGAGTGTTTGCTATCTAAAAACGATGAGTCATGGCTGTGGCATAGGAGAGTAGCTCACATTCACACAAATCACTTGAACAAGCTAAAATCTAAGGAACTTGTTTCTGGCTTACCAAACATAAAGTTTCAAAATAACAGATTGTGTGATGCCTGTGTAAAGGGAAAACAGATTAGAACTTCTTTAAATCAAAAGATATGGCTTCCTCAAATAAAGCTTTGGATGTTTTGCATATGGATTGTTTGGACCATCTAGGACTGCTAGCTTAGTTGGAAATTACTATGCTTTGGTGATTGTTGATGATTTTCAAGATATACATGGACTTTGTTTCTTGCTTCTAAAAATGATGCATATAAAGCCTTTAAGAAACTTGCTAAGGTTCTGCATAATGAGAATGAAAATAGGATAAAACAGATTCGTAGTGATCATGGGGGAGAATTTCAAAATGCAAAGTTTGATAAATATTGTGAAAAACATGAGATCATACATAGTTATTCTGCTCCTAGGACACCCCAACAAAATGGTGTTGTTGAAAGAAAGAATAGATCACTAGAAGAGTTAGCTAGGACTATGCTAAATGAATCTGGTTTACCTAAATATTTTTGGGCTGATGCTGTATATACTGCTTCTTATGTGCTTAACAGAACATTGATTAGACCAATTCTTAAGAAAACTCCCTATGAATTGTATAAAGGTAGGAAGCCTAGCATTAGTCATCTTAGGGTGTTTGGCTGCAAATGCTTTGTTTTAAATAATGGTAAAGATAATCTGGGGAAGTTTGATCCTAAATCAGATGAAGGAATACATATTGGTTATGCAATAAATGGTCATGCTTATAAGTATATAACAAAAGATTGCTTGCTGTTGAAGAATCTATACATGTTGTGTTTGATGAAACAGATTTTTCTGTGCCCAAATCTGTTATGGATGATTTAAGAACAGTTATACAACAGAATCAATCCAGTGAGCTTGATGCTACTAATCCAAATTCTGTCAAAGAATCTACTGTGAACGCAGGACTGCCTAAAGAATGGAAAACTCCAAGGGATCTCACTCTTGACAATGTAATTGGTAAAATTGAGAAAGGAGTCTCAACAAGGAATTCACTCAATAACTTCTGCAGAACAGTAGCTTTTGTGTCACAGATTGAGCCTAAAAGCCTGGAAGAAGCACTGCAAGACAGCAATTGGATAACAGCAATGCAGGAAGAGCTGAACCAGTTTGAATACAATGAAGTGTGGACTTTGGTTCCAAGGAAGCATGAGATGAACATCATAGGAACCAAGTGGGTGTACAGGAACAAGATGGATGAACATGGAGCTATCACTAGAAATAAAGCAAGACTGGTTGCTAAAGGGTATAACCAAGAAGAAGGTATTTACTTTGGTGAAACCTATGCACCAGTAGCACGTCTTGAAGCTGTCAGACTTCTTCTAGCATTTTCCAGCATACAAGGTTTCAAGCTGTTCCAAATGGATGTCAAGAGTGCATTTCTAAATGGCTACATCAATGAAGAGGTGTTTGTATCTCAGCCTCCAGGGTTTGAAGATCACAAGAATCCAGAACATGTGTTCATGCTTAAGAAAGCCTTATATGGATTAAAGCAAGCACCTAGGCAATGGTATGAAAGGCTAAGTGAATTTCTGCTGTCTCAAGGTTATAGCCGTGGCAATTCAGATAAAACTCTGTTTCTAAAGAAGAAAAGTGAAGATATCATACTTGTGCAAGTCTATGTAGATGATATTATCTTTGGATCCACAAATGAAGAGATGTGTGAAGACTTTGTGAAAACCATGAAAAGTGAGTTTGAGATGTCAATGTTAGGAGAAATGAATTTCTTCCTTGGTCTACAAGTTAAGCAACTCAAGGATGGATTTTCATAAGCCAAGAAAAATACTGCAAGGAACTGCTCAAGAAGTTTGATATGAACCAATGCAAAGCAATCAGCACTCCTATTTCAACAAGTTGTCAGCTGGATCAAGATTCTGCAGGAAAATCAGTGGATCAAACGAAATATAGGGGTTTAATTGGTTCTTTATTATATCTAACTGCCAGCAGGCCTGACATTATGTTTGCTGTATGTCTATGTGCTAGATATCAATCTGATCCAAAGGAATCACACTACAATGCAGCAAAGAGAATTCTGAAATATTTGCAAGGATCTAAAGATGTTGGATTGTGGTATCCTAACAAGGTATCTCTGAATTTGATTGGTTTTTCAGATTCTGATTTTGCAGGCTGCAAAGTTGATAGGAAGAGCACAAGTGGGACTTGTCACATGCTTGGATCAAGTCTAATCTCTTGGCATTGCAAGAAGCAAGCTTGTGTTGCTCTCTCCACAGCAGAAGCAGAATACATAGCTGCTGGAAGTTGTTGTGCTCAAACCTTATGGCTAAGGCAGCAGCTAAGTGATTTTGGTATTCTGTTAAATAACATACCTATAAATTGTGATAATACAAGTGCCATAAATCTGTCTAAGAATCCTGTCATGCACTCAAGGACTAAGCACATTGAAATTAGACATCACTTTCTAAGAGAACATATAGCTAATGGAACATGTGATATACAATTCATTGGTACTGAATTTCAATTAGCTGATCTATTCACTAAACCACTTGCTAAAGACAGGTTTCACTTTCTTTTAAATGAATTGGGCATTATTAGCTTGAATTGTCCTCTGCAGTAAAAATTTCAATCTGTTGTTTTATGTTTTAACATGTTTCGTTCCCTGTTTCAGAAATCACAGTTGTGACTAGGAAAGAGAAAGATTTATTTTTCTCTCTCTCACTTTATTGTTGACTGCTTTTACGGTTATTAACCAGCAGGCCTATGCCAATTAGCTTGTGGGTATCCCAACTGATTGGATTGTGTGTAAGTGCAACAGATTTGATTTATCAAATTGAAATCTGGTTCCAATATATTCTTGTGCAAATCAATACCTGAATCTGCTACACCACAGGAATAAAATCTGAAGCATATCAAATTGATTTTATTTTCAATCCATAATTGCTGAAATCTGATTTAATTGATTTTCTTTTACAATTGGTGATTTCTAAAATCTGATTTAAGCTCTATATAAACCTAGCTCAAATCAGTTCTCTCTCATACTTTCTCATTTGTGCTATAAGCTGTCCAGGTTCACACTTGCTTCACCACAGGTTTCGTTTCTGTTCTGAGTGATGATTTGTGCTGTTTTTTCTTCTAGAATTGTATGTTAATAAACTGGTGCAGGGAAAAACAGATTGAGCATGGCATCCTCATCACACAGAAGGAAGAAATCCAAGGAGCAATCCAGCAGCAACCAAGGCATTCTGGAGAAATGGTTTGCTGGAGATTCTGAAGCAATGACAAGATACATTCATGAGACAAGCAGGAAGCAAGTCAATGCACCCAAAGTGCTGGAATTTTCCTGGCTGAGAGAAGAAAATCTGACTGAAGCAAAAACCTTGCTCAAGCATCAAAAGCTGAAGAACTTTCTAGAGATGACTGGAAATGTATATCCAGATTTGGTGAAAGTTTTCTACAGCAACTTGGTTCAAGATGGCAAAAATCTGGTCTCCCATGTGAAAGGTGTGAAGCTGAAGATTACAAGGGAAATATGGAGCAATGTGGGAGGAATCAAATATTCTGGAATGAAGGTAAGCAAAGGGAATACTGCTGGAATCCAGGGATTCAACAAGATGCAGTTTTACAGAAGTTGTGTGAGGAATCCTGCTGAACCAGTGGCTAGATTTCATGCTGGAAATCTCACAATCATTCCAAGACTCCTTGCCTACATCATTGCTTGGCAGCTTACTCCAAGAGGAAGTAATCATGCAACTCTCCATGAAGAGGACTTGATTTTTCTATACTGCATCATGAATCAACTCAAGGTAAATTGGGTAAGTACTATGGTGGAGCATATGCTCAAATCCACAAGGTTACCAGACTATCGCTTTCCATATGCAATTTTTGTGTCAAAGCTAATTGATTACTTTGAAGTTGACACTACAAATGAAAGAAATGACACAATTAAGGCAGCAAGTGAGATAGACAACTCCACTCTCCTTAAGATGGAATTTCAAAAGGAAGATGATAGCTGGATATTCAGAAGGAATGCTGCAAACAGAGCTGAAAATGAAGCTGCTGATCCAGAAAATGAAGAAGAAAATGCTGATGGAGTGCAGAACATGGATGCATCACCAGTACACTCTGCTGGACATGAGGATATCGCTGCTACAAGCCAAAATGCAATGGTTGCATATGAGGCACCTGAGTACAGAGGTGAACCTCTGTCTATGTTTGAAAGACAGGTGCTAAGCAGGCTGGACACACTCACAGATGAGCAGAAGGCACATTATGAGATGACTTATGCCAGGTTTCAACACTTGGATGATTAACTTGAAGGAATTCAAGTGCAGCTAGCTGAGCTTTATTACAACAACAAGTGATCCTATTTCTAAGTCTTTATCTTTTATATGTTGTTGAGCAATTTGGAATTAATCTGTACTGTTTCGTTCCTGCACTGGTTTTTAGTTGTTTTGTGATTTGTAATGAACCATCTATGGTTTATTGGTTTTATTTGAACTATTATGTATGGCTATTATTGTTTCTGTGGTATTTTGTGCTCCCATTCTGTTTGATGAATCCAAAGGGGGAGAAGAATAGCCTAGAGAACAGCCTAAGAATAGCCTGGTACAGGTTCTGCAGATGATATTCACAGTGGCTGCTGATATGATTCAGATATTAAATCTGCAGGTATATCATTTCTAAATTTGTTGTTCTGCTTTAACACCTGTTTTCTTTGTATACAGTTCTGTACATATTTGGTCATGATCCTTCTTTAAAGCTGTGCAAAGCAAAGGGAATTTGTCTCCATCAAACAGGGGGAGATTGTTGAAGCTGGAGGAAGCTTCTTCCCTACCAAGGCTTGATGTGTGTTTGATGAAGAAAATGGCTTGAGTGCTTTGAAGATTGTAATAGGTTTTTAGATTCATTTGTAATTAGGCTTGTAAGTGTGTATGATTGCCTTTTGCTGTGTAACCTATCCTAGATGCCTAACCAAGTCTAGATCAAGCACATGATGTGGTTAAATGGTTTTTGAAAAGCCTTTTGAAATGTTTTTAACAGTTTTAAAACAGTACACAAATAAATCTGTTTTATGGAGAAAGAATCTGTTTATTTCTTCTCTGTTAAAAAGGCTTTCGTTAAGTAGTTTTTTAAAAGCTTTTTAAAATGGTTTTAACAGTTTTAAAACAGTACACAAATAAATCTGTTTTATGGAGAAAGAATCTGTTTATTTCTTCTCTGTTAAAAGGCTTTTCTAAATTTCTGTTAAGGCACCAAGGGAAAGCTCAGTTCGTTATTTCATTTAAGCTGAGCTGGCCTGTGCGTTATACTTTAATCTGTTTCACTGAGAAAGAACAAGTTTATTCCTTGGTGAGTTGAAAGGTTTTTCACAAGTTAGTTAGGGCTCCAAAGGTACCACTCAGACAGTTATTTCTGTTAAGCTGAGTTGGCAGTTTTTACAAAATAAATCTGTTAAGTTCAAAATTGAATCTGTTGTTTTCTTAACTGCTTTTCAACTGTTTTTTGAAAAGAAGTTAGAAACTGTTTTCTATATAAACAATGTCTCTCTCACATGAACAACTGCTGAGGAATTACGCTTTTGACAGAGATCAAATAATTTCCATGTGAGAAGAAGGATTGAAAGAGTTTTTGAAAGGTTTTCCAAAGAGATTTTCAAGTGTGCTTGTTCTAGGAAACCTTGAATCTTGGTGAAGGAGCTGGTGCAGTTCTGCAGCAAATTGAACTACTGGTTTTGAGTTCTTGCATCTTCTTTTCAGGTGTAATCTTTCCTTTATTCTGTGTTGTAAAGGTGTAAGTGTTAGTCACTCCTTGATAGGGTTTCTTGGAGTGCAAGGTGTGCTGAAATAGGGTTTTTCAGCATTGTGTGTGTTGTTCTTGTAGTGTTCAAGAACTGCTAGTTTTGTAAGTGATTGGTACTGTTTTTAGTGAATTCCACCTTGGGGTAAGGTGAGACTGGATGTAGCTCTGTATGAGTGAACCAGTATAAAAACGTGTGTATCTTGTATTCTCATCCCCGCACTCTTTTCTGGTTTTTTGCTTAATTCTGTCAAGAACTAAATCTGTTCTTTTTAAATTGAATCTGTTAATTCTGGGTTAAGTGAAAACTGTTCTTCCTGATTTGTTGAAGTTTTCTGATCATAAACAAGGTTGTTGCATATAATGGCTTAAGTGAATTGTGAACAAACTGATCATTCATTAAAACCTGAGAAAGGATCATACTTCTTGAAATCTTGTGTTGTGTAGCTTTTGATTGATTTCTAAGCATAACTGTATCCTTCATCCTCACAATATTAAGCTGATCTGGTTCTGTTATATTTCTTGTTGAACACAATTTTACATTGAACAAAATTCAAATTGTGCCAAGACTACTCTGAAGAATCAATCTGTTTCATGTAAAAACAATCTGTTCTTTTTGCCTCTGGAATACTGAAAAATTGTGTGTTCTTGCGAAAATTTTATAAGCTCAATTCACCCCTCCCCTCTTGAACTTAGACACTAATAGACCCAACAATTGGTATCAGAGGCTTTTCTAAAACAGTTAAGAGGGGAATCCTCTTTATATATAGGTATAGATTAATATTGTTAATAATTATAAGTATAATAAAAATCATAATCATACTAAAGCATTTGCTTGATGTAGTGGTTACATACGGATTTAGCCTTCCCGCTCCATGACGCCAAAAGTTACCTACGGAAAAATCCGCACGCATCTGACCTTACCCTTGTCTTGATGCTATTAGAATGTTGTCTGCATACTATAACAAATAAACAAACTCACTAATCTACTAATAGAAGTGTGATTCACCACTGTAGAAAAAACCTCATTGTGGTCAAGACCCCTGCGTAGTCCTTACGTAAAAGACAAGCCTTGAATCTAATGCATTTTGTTGTAGGCATGTCTTCATATGCTCTATTGTTTGACACATTTCTAATATAGAAGCTTCATTAGACAACTTACCATTAGACGTTCTTCTCGACGTAAACGCATTACAACTCAGTCTACCAACAAATGCTGACATATAATCTGCACTAGACCTTCTACCGTTAGTCCTAGATGCAAAACCATCTAACACCACAATGATCTTATTTTGAAAGATCCATTTAC
>NC_023749.2:41014042-41019581 GCF_000499845.2 Phaseolus vulgaris
ATGGGTATACTCATCCTATCCTCACCTATGCAAGCGGGGACCAGTGTACTCGTATCATGGCAGAGCTCCATGAAGGCATTTGTGGAAGTCACGTCGGGGGGTGAGCCCTTTCTTTGAAGGCTGTCGAGCTGGGTATTACTGGCCGACCATGAGGGAGGACTGCATGAGGTATGCACAGCGGTGCGAGCAATGTGAGAAGCACGCTGATTGGCATCATGCACCCCAGAGGAGTTGCGATCGATACATAGCCCCTGACCTTTCCATACTTAGGGAATAGACATCTTAGGTCTGTTTCCCCTGGCGATTCGCCAGATGAAGTACTTAGTGGTGGCCATTGAATACTTCACCAAGTGGATAGAAGCTGAACCAGTTGCGCAAATAACCCTCCATAGGGTTCAACACTTCGTACGGAGGAACATCATTTGTCCTTTTAGAATCCCAAGACACTTGGTGTCTGACAACGACACCCAATTTGCAAATCAACAGTTGTGCAAGTTGTGCACACAGCTCGGGATCTGCAGGTGTTCGCCTCAGTAGAGCATCCTCAGATGAATAGACAGGTCGAGTTCGTCAACAAAGTCTTGCTCAGAGGTTTGAAGAGGAGCTTGGAGAAGGCTAAGGGGACTTGGACAGAAGAGGTGCCTCGAATTTTGTAGGCCTACCACACCACTGCACAATCCACAACAAAGGAAACGCCGTTCAATTTGGTGTACGGGTTAGACACCATGATCACTGTAAAGATCCTGGAGAGCTCGCCAAGATTCCAGAACTTCGTGATGTAAGAATCTAACAAAGGGAGGGTGAACCTAGACCTACTCGACGAGGTGCGGGAGCAAACACGCGTCAAAGCTGAAGCTTTGAAGAGAAGGGTGGAGCAGAAACAAAGGTCCAAGTTGAGACCTCAGCAGTTCTAGAGTGCCAACCTGGTAATGCGAAAGGCTTACCCTTATCAGTTGGAGAATAAGTTGTCTCCCAAATGAACTGGCACATTCCGTGTGATAGAGGTGCTCGGAAATGGAGCCTACAAACTCGAGACTCTTGAAGGCGGAACCATACCTCGAACGTGGAATGGTGCTAACCTTAAGTTTTATTTAAGTTGATATGTTTTGTCAAATCTTTTATGAACAATTTGAATAATTAAGGGGACACTCTTTTTCCCTTAAGAGGGTTTTTTAATGAGGCCGCCCAATGAAAAACTGCTCTTGAAAGGTGATTTGTTAGGATTCTTTGTTAACACACAATAAGGCGACTTGATTGGTGAGTTATTCGAGTAAACACCACGTGTGTATGATTTATTTTTAAACCAGGCGACCTATTTCCCTGGTAAGATTCCAGGTCCAGGCACCCTGAATTGACTTAAGGTTATTTGCCCGAGGGCAGGTAAGCTAACCCACCTCGGGGTTGAAGAGTAGACTTGGTGTGAAAGCCAACACCCAAGTCAGATACTCCAACCAAAGTCATTAAAAGAGTAGACATGGCGTGTGAACCTACATCCAGGTCAAATACTCTAAGCGCAAGAAGGTATGAAAGAAATTGTGATGGTTCAATGCCAGGTAAGGCGACCTGTCTTGGCAAGGTACCCGAGCAGGCGTTCTGAGCATATTGTTTCAGGTAAAGCGACCTTTTCTTGGTAAGATTCCAAGTCTAGGTGTTCTGAAGTTCATGGTGATTCATATGGGACGACTTTTGCTCAGTAAGATTCTGAGCTCAGGTGCCCAGAATCATAATTAGCCATAACTAAAATTGTCTGGGTTAAGTTGGGAAGTTGACTTGTTTTGATAAGAGTCCGAGTTTAGGCGCCTTGAGCACGTGCTATAAGGTAGGACGAACTTGTCTCAGTAAGATTATGATTTTAGGTGTCCTAAAGCTTTGTTTGTCGTAACTAAGATTGTTAGGCATAAGATGGGGAAGATGACCTACCTTAGTAAGACTATGAGTTTAGGCACCCCAAGTATCCACCATGAGATAGTACGCGTTCTTCTTAGTAAGATCTTGAGTCTAGAGGTACTCAGGTACGATTTGCTATATGATGTGAGTTGATTAAGGGATTACCCATTATATGGACACTTTCAAGAATTGGATCAAGATTCTACAAGCAATTAAAGAACACAAATCAAGAAACCCATGGGAAACCCATTTCAAGAACATGAACCAAATAGAACATCAACAAGTAATTCCAACCGATTAAAACAAGAACCAATGACAAACTGTTGATTAGAAACATTCAAATAGCAACATTTGACGATTGAAAATCAAGAACAAGAAAAAAACATGTTTTAGAGTTTTTGATATAGAATGGGTATGGAATAAGAAGATGAAAAGTTGAAGAAACTTATGTGGTTGAAGACAATGGGAGTGATCAGGCCACTTGGATAGTGGAAGGCTCCAAGATGAGTGGGAGTGCCGCCACTTGAGGATTCCCAAGACCCACAAGATGAGACAAAGAGAAGGAGAGCAAGTCTCACAAAGAAATCACTCAAATTCTAGAGAATAACCTCACTTTCAATTTCAATATTCAACTTTCAACTTATGTTTACAAAAGCAAGGCTCCTCCTTATCTAGGAATAGAGGACCGATTATGCAAGGTAAGATACATGAAGAGTCATTTGAAAAATGAAGAGGCAAGGTACATGAAAAGACAATGTAAATGTTGACCCTATCTAAGTCACTTCCTTATTCTAGAAAAGTGACTTTACCTACTATTTCCCTTCTAATGTTCTATTTAGAATCTATTCTAAAGATATTACAAAAAAGATATTAATTGGGCTTGGGCCTCATTTTGAGAAGACTAATAAGAAGAACTTCAAATGCTTTGGGCTTTGTCCATTTCTTCTATTGATGAAGTCTTTATTTGCTTGTTGAGATGACCCTTCAAGTATAGCATCCTTGGTCATCTTCATCTATTTTTTATTCTTATCACTATAGCTAAGAAGGTGTGGCTAAAGACAGGTAAGGCGACATCACTCGATCAGAATACCTGAGTAGGCGCTCTGAGAAAATTGTGTACCCACTTCGGCGCTGGTGAAACCACCCGAGCTCGCTCTGTAGAAAAAGCTGAGGTAAAGCCTGTAGGGTAATAATACACCACGAGGGTGTCGAGAGTATACTTGGTGGTGTAAGCCAACACCCAAGTTAGATACTCCAAAAGTTCTTGATAAGTAGACTTGGTGTGTGAGCCAACACACAAGTCAGATACTCCAAGCGATAAGAGTTCTTGAAGAGTAGACTTGGTAGTGTAAGCCAACACCAAAGTCAGATACTCCAAGCGATAAAAGTTCTCGGAGAGTAGAGTTGGTGTGTGAGCCAACACACAAGTTAGATACTCCAAAGCTAATAAATTCATATAAGAGTAGACTTGGTGTAGAGATTGGCACCCAAGTCAGATACTCAAGTCATCCCCAATGCTAGGGAATGATGTGTCCAGAAAGCGGATAGCCCTTCCAAGCATACAAGTCCTACACGACAAGATCGAAAAACCTAATCCTCGCTCGCGTGGCTAGCCAACACTAAAGCAAGTAGGACGTTCTTTGTGGCTATGGAGGTATGAGTCACCCACAGGTTAGCTCTACCAGAGTATTATGATTTCCCATACTTATTGGGTTCATTATGTTGTTAAGGTAGTTAGTTATATTACCGCTGGATGATAAGACTATGCTAGTCGATTCTTACCAAGGCATGCATTATACTAGTCGAGGTGTGCTGAAGCTAAAGAAGTTGAATAAGTAAATTAAAGTACTGATACATACAAAGGTTTAGAAAGTTAAAATTGTTCAAAGGGATACAAAAGGCAGTTGATTACAAGAAGATGCTACTCATCCACAAGTCGCCCATCTACCACCGTCTTGCCCAAACCAAGTTGGTAGAAGTCCATTTCAGGGTAGATTCCTGAGGCCTGAGCAACGACGTCTTCAAAGCCCGCCATATATGAATTAGCAACATCATCAGTTAGGGCTTTCCTCTCTTGCACCAGCTCCCCACCCTTTCGGATAAGCTCTTCGTCCTTCTTGGCCAGCTCTCCCTTTAGTCTATCCACTTCATCTTGGAGCTCCACGTTCTTGTTGGATAATTTTAGGGCTTCCTTAGACTTCTTAGTAAGGAGAGCCCTAGTCTCTTCTTGCGATCGCTGGAGCTCTTTGTGAAGCTTGGTTGTTTTCTGCTTGAGACCACCAACCCGCTGCGAGAGCTCAACGACCTTGAGGGTTTTCTCTTTGGCTGATCCTTTCCACCCCCTCGGTTTGGAAATGGCTAGGCAGTTTGCAGCCAAGGCCTACCCCAATTGCCTCATAGCCTGCTCCACCAAGTGGTCCTCCTTCAAGTTCTCTAGCTTTTCCTTGGCCTTGACGGACAGAAGGGTCTTCTCAAGGAAGGAAGGGGCATCCAAGTTAGGGTCCCACAGTCCTTCCTCTGGAGCGCTCGTATCCTCGTCCTCCTGCACCACTACCATGTCTCGAGAAGGAGGTAGGCTTGGCGGAGGAGCCTGTGGTGAAGGTGCACGCCCGTCCGAGACTGAATGCTCAGAAGGTTCATTGGAAGCCTTTCTTCTCCTTTTGAAGACCGGCCCAGAGTAGGCCTTCTCGTCGTAAGTAGGAGCAGGGGCGGCCTCAACAACAACTTTGATCTTCAAGTCTTCAACAAGGAGAGCTTAGGCAGTTTTCTTCATCTTCTTGGCTCTAGCTGCCAAGTCTTTCTTGTTGAGCTTACCCAACATACTGTCTACAAGAAAAACAGAGGTAGTTCAGCAAACAAATACATAAGTTAACATCAGTAAGAGTAAGAGAACAAAGAATACCAATGTAAGCTTTTAACTCTCCTGGAGAGAACTCTTGTTTTATTAGGGTGACTGTGTCGAAAACCACCTTCAAACTGCAGAAGAAAAGGCATCCCGCTGTGGCATGTCCTCCTTGGAAGTTTGGTTTTTGGGTCCAGTACAATGGGAACCCATATAGAAGAGTTGGGTCCCTCTTGTTGCAACGATTTTTCAAAGAATTACTCTTGAAACCCTTATAAGATTGTTGGAAGAGCGATAGTAATGCTCTCCCAGCCACCCCGTTGAAAGAGAACCACAATTGGCGGCCCAAGTGTTTGGCCTCAAAGAAATACAGAAAGACCTCTACAGATGGCAGATGGCCAAAATGGGTACAAAGGATGGAAAAACCCTTAACAAATGCCCAGCTATTTGGATGTAGCTGGGCTGGGGCGACGTTAATCTCGGTAAGAAGCTCTTTTTCAAAGTTGTACAAGGGTAAACGGAGGGGAACTTTCTTAAAGACTATAGTGTAGAAATAACAGAAAGGACCATTTGGGTCCGAGGAATCATCGCAACAAACTAGCTCATCCTCCCTACATAGCACTACCCTGAGACCCCTATCGTTTTCCCTACCAAGAATACTTTTTTAGGACGTTCGCTTTTCATGTAAAGCACTATCTTCTCAGAGGAGGTGTATACAGAGGTTTCCTCTAGAAGGTTTTCAGGAGCCCATGGGTACATGTTTTGGTAATCATCACAACAGAGTATCTAAAACAAGAAAAACAAACAAGT
>NC_023749.2:41029581-41046565 GCF_000499845.2 Phaseolus vulgaris
GATACGGGACGGTACAGTCCCAAAACAAACAATCGGTTGTTTCCACGATTCAATCGGTTTTTTGGTTTTGACAGCAAGTCAACCATTGAAAACAGTTTTCAATCTTTCTAAAAACACCTAAGTATAAAACAATCGGTTGTTTCGACAAAACAACAGGTTGTTTTTCCCTTAGTTTGAAAAACACTTTTCTTTTAAAAGGATTGAGAATGCTTATGCTTTGGATTCAATCAAGAGTGGATTATACATAAAGTCTACCCCATATCCTATCTAAAAGACAGCTCAGCAACAACAAGCACATCTAGCCTTTCATCATCCTTCAAAGGGTTTGGATTCTTCAAAGCTTGAACACACTTGGTTCAACAATATCCCCCTATTTGATGAAGACAAATCCCTGATTGCTTGTGTTGATTTGATTGAATCTGAAGCAGTTCCTGCAAGACACTGTTTAAGCAAAGCATAGAACTTCTGATATATGGTTAGCACAGAAACAGAAACAGTATATCAGAGCAAAATATCTGAGCAAAAAAACCTATAAGGCTTTCAACCATACAAACTGTTTTGCAGAAATTAAAAACAACAACACAACATAAATCTTCCCCTATTTATCTTCACAAATAGACAAAAAGAAGAGATATAAAGATAATTGTTCTTGATAAAACAGAATTAAAGAGCAGAAGCAGAAAAAAAAAAAAACTGATACAAGCCATAAAAAACAATCGGTTGTTCCCAGATATCACCCGGTTGTTTTTCTTCTTCAGTCAGCTTTGGCATATTGTAGATCAAAAATCTGATTTTGAACAGCTTCTATATGTTCATCCAATGTCATGAAGTGTGCATCCATGCTGTTGAACCTGTTATCAATGCTCTGGAAGTTGCTTACACACAGATCATGGAGATTTCTTTGATTCTCCGCAAATCCATCAAGCCTATTGACCATGTATCTCTCAAAGAAGACATGGAAGGCAGTCCATCTTCTTGATTTCCAGCACTGGGTCCAGCATCTTGATTTGTTTCAGGATGATCTTCATGTTGAAAATCCATATCAGCAACATGCTCCTCTTCATCAAGATCAGCAGCAACACTTGATGAGGCACCATGGTCACCATCTTTGCTTACCCATTTGCCACCTATTTTGGTGAATCCCATCTTGCTAAGAGATCCATTGTTCATCTCTTGAGTTGACTTAACCAACTCAGATGTCTCATCTTCCAGATTCACTTCAAAATACAACAAAAATTTAGAAAACAAAACAGCATATGGATAGTGATAGTCACTTAACCTCATGGCTTTTTGCATGTGTTCCTTGATGATGTGGATCCAATTGATTCTGATCTTCTTCATTATGCAGTAGATATACACAAGGTCTTCCTTTGTAAGCACAAAATGATTGCTCCCCCTTGGAGTTAGAATTCAAGTAACAATAAGGGCCAGCAACCTTTCATCAAGCCTCAAGCCTCCAACCGAACAATTCCTTACTTGAACATTTTGATTCTTCAAATAGCTTTTGTAGTATTGGACTTTGTTGAAATCCTCTACTATGCCAAGGTTTCCCTTGTTGGTTCTAAGGCCAGAAAACTTCAGACGCCACTGCATCCACACATCATAGGTGATCTCCATCTACACCCTTACATGAGAGACAAGGTTGTTTCCCTCAAATTGAGATTGTGTAGAACACTCTAATCAAATATGGTAGATT
Source organism: Phaseolus vulgaris (assembly GCF_000499845.2). Lineage (NCBI taxonomy): Eukaryota > Viridiplantae > Streptophyta > Magnoliopsida > Fabales > Fabaceae > Phaseolus > Phaseolus vulgaris. The sequence continues at coordinate 41,031,278 of NC_023749.2, forward strand.
TCACCTTCATCTCCAAGAACTTTCTGAGAGATGATCTTTGAGCAGCCTCCTCACATTATAGCTTTGGCTTTTCAGCCAATCAAAGGAAACAACTTTGGGGTTGTTTATCACTTTGTACTAGTTTCAAACCTATACCTTTCAATAATCATTATCACCAGAAAACTATCCTTCTAGTCCCCTCCAGACCTCAGTGCCCTAGTTTTAACTCTCTTTGAAGTGGGAGTAGTTGATTCCAGTGGCAGAAAAGGGGCAGAGAGAACTCACACAAAAAGATAAAGAGATGGCAAGAGATGGCTCAATTGTTGTTCTGTGAAAGAGATCAGCTGCAACAAATTTTAAAGCAAAAACAATACAAGCATCAATGACATAGTGGTACCAGATTTCAGAGAGAAAAGACTGACCAAGCCCACAAGAAAACGTCAGAAAAAGCAGAAAATCACATGGTCATCACATGTGATCTTGACTAGTCAAAAGCTCTTAAATTTCAAGATTGTGGAATAATTCCTTTAGACTTTGTTGAAACTTCTTCTGAAATGTGATGAGCTTTAACACAGGTTCATTGACCAAGGATTCTTTCTTTAATGTGATCTGCAACAGACAAAATTCAAAAACGAAATTAAATCTATTTTTCAAGTGCTGTCAGACACAAAACAATCGGTGTTTCGAGGAAACAATCGGTTGTTTTCTGCAGCAGTAAACTGATTTTGATTTTTAAACATGAGCAGAAAGAATTCAAAGCAGATGAATGAACATTTAAAAAGGAATTTAAACATGATTATGAACTTGAACAGAATAAAAGTTAGAGATAAGGAAGGTCTTATCCTTTATGATGATCCTTCATGAACATATGCTTTTGATCAAGAGCCTCTTTTGACCATAGAGACCCTTTGGAGAGATACAAAACATTGATTCAGCTTCAATGTTAACCTTTTTCTTCCAAGAACTTGATCAGATGACTCAGTCCCTCCATTCTTTAGATTTCCTGCACAAACATGAGTTCAAGCAACAAATTTGGCCCTTTACAAATGTGGTCCATTGATTTCTTTTTCTCATTGAAACCACACATCCTTTAGGAATCCATTTCATGAAGCCTCTTGGAACAAAAACTTTCTTATTTACAGAATCTAACCGAATGGCCCTTTTTCATGCAGTAAAAGCATGTAACAACTGGTTGTTTCGACTTAACAATCGGTTGTTTTACTGGCTTTCTTGAAAAACTTTTGAAATCTTATCTTGTTTGTTTGTGGATTAAAACCTAAACCAGCCTTTCCAAAAAAACACAATTTTGAGATGCCAAGACATTCTCAAAGTTGGATTTTCTTAGAAAGCTTATCCACAGTATTACAAGATAAAACACTTTCTTTTCAAGGTTTTCACAATTTCACAAATGAGAGTGTCACACTTGCAAGAAAGTTTTGAAATGTTTTCAAGATTTAAAATCCTTTTAGATTTTTCCAGCTCTTCTTCAAGTGCCTTCACTCTCTTTTCAAGCCAACTGTAAGTTCTTTCAATCGGTTGTTTGAAAGAACCAATCGATTAGCTCATATGAGTTTCTTGAAAAGCTTCAAGCAATTCACTATAATTTGTTCATTTAAAGAAGCAAAGAACTTACTTCACTTGAGCTGCAGATTCATCATCTCCTCGGCAATCAAACAAATGTTTGCTCTTTCATCTTCACTTGATGAGAACTTGATGAGGATACCTCATTTCATCCCACGCTATGTAGGCTCTTTTGTCTTGCCCTTTTTTTCCTTGTAGCTAGGCTTTTTCTCCTTCCTTCTTTTCTGGGCAATCCGCCTTTATGTCCCTTGCTCACCACAACCAAAACAAGTATAATTATTGGAATTAAAATCATTGGATTTCTTGTTTCCATACCTACTTTGTTGTTGTCTTTGTTGCGGTTCCCTTCAAGAATTGCTAAACTTCTAGATAGCAAGCTAAGGTTCTCTTCATCACTATCATCGCTGGATTCTGTTTGCCGTTGTGCTTGACAGCTTTAAGGCAATACTCCTTACGTGCTGTCTTCGCTTTCTTGAACATTGAGTCGATTCATCTTAACTCATGTTCCCTAAGCTTGCCAAACAAAGAAGCCATACTCAATGATGTTAGATCTTTAGATTCAGATATCGCAGTTACCTTAGGTTGCCATGCTCTATCAAGAAATTTAAAATCTTGATGTTTAGCTCTTCCTTTTCAAAGGTCTTGTCAAGGCTCATGAGATGATGATGATGTGCGTGAATTTTTTCTGCACTTAGCAATTGTTTCACCCTTGAGCATTTGAATATCTCATACACTTGGATTAGAGTATGCTTTCTATCTCTCTTCACCTCATCGGTACCTTCATGAGTTACCTCCAAGGTGTCCCACATCTCCTTTGCTGATTGCATTGAGAGACCCTGAAAAACTCATTTGAATTTAAGGCAGAGGTTATTATGTTTTAGCAATGCAATCAAATTTGGCCTTCTTGCTTTCAGAATCAGTCCATTGAGACCAAGGCTTTTCAATGGAAGATCCATCTTTTTCAAATTTGGGACAAAAGGACCATTTTCAATTGCATCCCAAATACCTTTGTCAAGTGATTCCACAAAGAATTTCATTCTGACTTTCCAAAATTGGTAGTTCAAACCACAAAACAGAGGTGGTATGTTGATTGAAGCACCTTCCCCAAAAGGTAGTCTATCTGCCATTAAAAAACAGTTTTAGGATCACACTTGAATAAGTTTCAAGAATCAAGCTCTGATACCAATTGTTAGTATGTATGGCTTAAACTAGAGGGGGGGGGGGATGAATGGTTTAAAGAGGGTTTTCGCAAAATTTTAAGCCAAGAATGAAATTACTTCGAGAAACAATTGAATCAGAATTCAGTTTGCCAAAACACAAAGCAAATAAGCACAACACGAGAAAAACAATCGGTTGTTCGCAGAAACAATCGTTGTTTCGTAAAAACAATCGGTTGCTTCGCAAAAACAATCGGTTGTTTCGCAAAAACAATTGGCAGTCCACAAATATAAAAACTGATTTTAAAGAGATTAAGGATAGAGAGAATGCACACAGAGATTTATACTAGTTCACTCTAAACCCAGAGCTACATCCAGTCTTCCCAGAAACCACTGGGAATCCACTAAGCAATCAACCCTAGATTACTTACAACACAACCAAAGAAGTGACCTTGATCCCCTCAAGACACACACTTCCTTTGGTCAAGCACAACAACACTAAGAATGCTGACTGATCCCCTCAAGAACACACACACTTCTCAGCAAACACACAAAGTTTCTTACAAAAGATACAAAGGATTACACTTGTTACAAAACAAATCTGAAATCAATACAAGATGAAAATCCTATCTCACACTTTTTGATCAATGCAATCTCTAAGCAATTCTCAACTTTTCAAAATCTCAAATCAGAGGAAAAACTCAAATCTGTTTTTCTGTATTTAAAACAAAGTTGTTTGTTGCATAATCTTAACAAACTATTAATTGCATTTAAAGATTGGTCAAAGCATTAAAAACTGGAGCATAAACAGTTAGAAAATCACTTAATGCTCAGTCAAAGCACAAAACAGTTTCTGTATGGTCCCAAAACAAACAATCGGTTGTTTCCACGATCAATCAGTTGTTTTGGTTTTGACAACAAGTCAACCATTGTAAACAGTTTTCAACCTTTCTAAAACACATAAGTATAAAACAATCGGTTGTTTCGACAAAACAACAGGTTGTTTTTCACTTAGTTTGAAAAACACTTTTCTTTTAAAAGGATTGAGAATGCTTATCTTGGATTCAATCAAGATGGATTATACATAAAGTCTACCCCAGATCCTATCTGAAAGACAGCTCAGCAACAACAAGCACATCTAGCCTTTCATCATCTTTCAAAGGGTTTGGATTCTTCAAAGCTTGAACACACTTGGTTCAACAGTTGTGACTTTAACCACAACGTTGGTTTGATTAAAAGAATGTAGCTAATGGTAGTTTCTATCCTAATCATTTTAAAACTTTATTAACTCACATATTACACCGGTTGCACCATCCAACCGGTGTAATATGTCATGTAGAATTAAAATTTATGAAAACTTTTTTTACTCTGTGCATGGCATATTACATCGGTGTAATATGTCATGCCAGAATTAATTTTTTTTTTAACTTTTTTTTTTACTTTGTACATAACATATTACATCGATTGGACCATCGAACTAGTGTAATATGTGTCAAATATTACAAAATGCTACCGTATTTTGTTTACACCATTCTCATTTATCGATCTAAAATGTTATTATAGAAAACATTATTTGTACTAGTTAAACCATAATATTACTATATTAACATTCATATTAACAGTATTATCTATAACATTAATAATAAAGTGAATTCCTCTATTTAATGTAAAAAAATAGCACTTTTTAACTTAATTTATTTATATTCAAAATGACATTGAAAATGATAGAAACGGTAAGGAATAAACGACATTGTCAAATTTGATATTATTAAAACTTAATTAATTCATATGTTGAAATATCGAATATTACTTAATATAAGATAATTGATTATATAAAAAAGGTTTTACTTACTAATCATCTATAAAGTAACACATTAATACATTTTTTCCTTATTTTTAACACTAATATAGTACTATAAATATGTACATCACTTGAATCCAGAAGGAGAACTAAATTAATATTATTAAAAAGTAAATTAATTTGTATGAAGTCATGTTACCTTGATTTCTAGAACATAAAATGAATATATTTATGATACAATTTTAATTATTATTAAAATAAAAACCATGTTACATTCATTAAATGAGTATTTCAAACAGAATAAATATATTTAAATAATGAAATATTATTTTAATATAAGAAAAGAGTGTTACATATAAAAAGTTTGACTCACCAAATATGTAATAAAGTAAATATTAATACATTATTTCTTACTTAAAAAAGATACATAAAATTCTTAATTGTCACTTTTACACTAAATATAACCTCATTTTCTCTTTTAACACTAATATAGTACTATAAATACGTGGATGACTTGAATCTTGAAGGAGAAGAAGGAAATCCTGAAGAGTGAGTCTAAGAAGTAGTAAAGTAAAAGAAGGTAAAGGATGACTCTAGTAAAAGTTGCTTATTTTTTCTTTTGCTTTGATAGCTTGTAATGGTATGTTATTTGATCTTTTCTATTTTAGCATTTGATAAATTCTCTATTGAATTTAGGTTTTTTTAGTGATTTAAAAGTTTTATAGCTAACATGAATTTATATTGTAACATTGGGATGTGTTTTTTGTAGGGTTTGCTTTAGAAGAGGATACATGTAAGGAGAATGATGATGCAAGGGAAAGTTAAGTTTATGTAAAGATTCAACCATTTGTGTTGATGAAGTTTGTAAGTGCAGGACACCCTTACTAGGGAAGCTAGCAAAATGTACAAGTGCATCTGATTGTCCATTCTGTGTGACCCCATGTGATAAGTATTGTGATACAAACACTGGTCTATGTAAATGCATGTGTCATTAAGTCTCACAAACCTATCAATAAAAATTCATTGGAATTTACTTTCAATAAACAATATAGATTTGTTAGAGTTATTATGCTACTGCAATCGGATTACCCATAAGATGACAAAGAATGTCACAAATTAGACCACTCACTAATATCATCAAATCTTATGTTCGAGATGTAGATGATTTCACGAAGTGTAGAATACAAAGCTTAACACTCTCACACTAAAGAAAAGATAACTGGAGATAACTTACAACAAAGACACTAGAAAAAAACATTGTAGTTTAGTTGTCTCTTACACTCGTTTCCATTGAAAGAAAATCATATAAAAAAATACATTAAATTTTAAATTTGTATTATAAAAAATATTTCTAAATTTTTTACTATAATGGGTTGAATGTTCATATGTAGATCCCCTCAATGTGGTTTACACGGGTTGCATGTGCATCATCATCTACATCGTCATCTTTATTCATTATTATTGATGTGAATGAACGAGGGTCACCATTTTCAATATCATCAATAGTGTCGCCTTTTTTTTCTCGTGTAAAATGACATACCAATGTTCTATCATAGGATCTTTGAAGTAGAAAACCTGAGATGTTTGTTGAACAATTATAAATAGCTCATCTCGATAACCTATCTTTAGAAAGTCCATACAATTGGAGGAGTAGTAGAAAAATAGATGTATTAAATCTCAAACGGGAAACTAAGGGTCTCTTATACAGGAAACAATTGGTTAGGGTCGAACACCCCCAAACTGAATACCAACACATATAAAAGAATTACAAATATACATGCAAATTAAAATTGATAAACTTAATCATACATACAATTAACATAATGAAGAATATCAATTGAAAATCAATAAATTACTTATAATCTAATTAACAAAAAAATCATTAAATTAATTATAAATACTAAATAATATTACTCTAATTACAATCTAACAAATTAATGATTTTATTCTAACCTAACAATTAACACAATACAAGTTAATAATAAATACAAATTATAATAAATACTAAATGTACAAAATTAATAATACTAAAGAAATATTAAAAGAATTAAGAAAAACCAACCTGTAGTGAAGGGCGGCGTCGAAGACAATAAAACAATAAAGAGGGCGCAAATGTGGCAATGGTGATAGTGGTGGCAATAAAAAGGAGAGGCAAAACAAAGGCAATGAAGACCTTGACTAATGAACCGAATGAATGAAATGAGCATTGAACAATGAGAGAAAGAGTAATAAGCAATGAAAGAATGTCATAATGAGTGTGAATGCGAAGGAAGAACTTACAAAGGTTTGCAGAGATGGAGAACCAGAGAGACGTTCACGAAGAAGACAAACAAAAGAACAAAAGCATAGTGGCGGGCTTCAAAATAAGGTAATTTAAGAGGTCTAAAACGGTGATTCTTCGGTAAAACTGTCGTGTTAGACCCAAGCCCATTAAAATATACGACGGTTTCACTTTAACTGCCATCTTACACCCAATCTCTTTGGTCCAAAATGGTGATTCCTCCCACAACTGCCGTTTTACTCCCGTTTTAATTTCAAAAATGTCACCGCATTTTGATGGACAACGTATAACACTAAACCTGATATATATATTTGGCGTCGTAAATGGACTTTTTCCACTAGTGGATGTCAATTATTTTTATATGGATTTACTCAAAGATAAAGTACTATTACACACTTTAAACATAATTAAATAAATAATATTTCTTTTAACTTAATTTATTTCATATTCAACATAACATTGAAAATGATAGAAAGACTAGTGCAGAAAACACATATTACCTCAATTCTGGGAGATATATTACACCGGTTCTATCACCGTTGCAAATCCCAGCGATGCAAAATATCAATTTCATATTACACCGGGGTTGTAAAAATTAGTGTAATATGTACCAAAATTTAAATAAAATAGTTCAAAAAGTTGTGTTCCAAAAGGGACATACTACACTGGTTGAGACAAACAACTGGTGTAATATGTGACAAAGGTGTTATCACCATAACCATGCACCTCCTAACACCCAATCAATGGATACCTTGTTTCATTTTACCAGAACCACCACCGCCTCCTCGACTGATACACTAAACTCATAACCCAATCCCGAACCACACCATAGTCATTCATCGCGTCAGTGCGTGCTTCATAGTGGTGACAACAAACTATTGAAATTTCCCCAAAGGGAAACCCTTCACCGAAATCCTTGGCAAGACTCCCTTAAGTTCTTCATCGTGCAACCTGTAGAACATGAAACTTTGATGAAACCAAAACCTATGAAGAAAGCTTGATGCTTTGCTGCTTTGATTAAAGCTTAGTTCTAGGGTGTTTAGAATTTGTGTAAATTTCATTCTTAATCCTATGCATAAGCTAAATCAATCTGTTTTGAAAGAGAAAAATGTTTTTCTAAGCCAAGAGAAAAACAACAGGTTGATTTCAAAGTTTAGTTGGTTGTTTTACACTTAGCTTGTTTGAAGGTTTTCAAAACTATTTTTGACTTGGTTGACTAACTGCCAAAACCAATTCAACCGGTTAAAACGATATTTCAACCGGTTGATTGTCACATTTCTTAACAACTTTTCAAAAACATGTTAAAACTGTTTTCCATTGATTTAAAACTATTTTGGCTCATGATTAACTGCCTAAAACGACTAGATTTAAGAGCTACAAATATGGTTTCTCTCTATATTCAAAAAGACATAGAATGTGAGATTGAAAACGTTTTTGAGAAGAGATTTGATTAAAAGTTTTGCAAGATTGCCTAGAAGCTGTGTATTGGTTCAAGAACTGATCTTTTGAGCTTTGTGATTTCGGAAATACCAGGTGTAATCTGTTCCATTTTGAGTCTTGTAATTGTTTTTCTTTCTATACTTGTAAGTTGTAAACCTGTAATTGTTAGAATGCATAACTTTAAACGGGAGGGGGGGTGAATTGTTTAAAGGGGGTTTTCGAAAACTGTTTAACCTAGAATGAAATTCTTTACAAGAAACCAGATTAGGAATTCAGTTAGCCAAGAAACAAAGCTTAAAACAGTAAAACACCAGAAAAGCAATTGGTTGATGATCCTGCCTGTTGACCAGAACGTTGGAATCTGCCTCGTCAAAGGATCGACGTGTGCACCGCTTCAAACCTCCGTCCTTCTTCAAGATCCACCTCAAGAACCTGCAAAAGAACAGAGCGGCGCCGCTGTGGCCGATCGCACTCCAACGCCCAAGTCAGTGACCGAACCACCAAATACTAAGAGCAAGAACACTCAAGAAATCTCAAGGAACCGTGCAATGTTCTCTCTCACAGTAAGCTCTAGAACACGCAAGCGTAAAGAGTATATTCTGAACGTGCGTACCTCAGAAAGTTCGTTGAGAACTCTTATATACCTGGTCACTTTCTCTCTCCTGGCAGTTACAGACCTGGACACGTGGCTCGCATCCAGTCGTACACGTGCCATCATCTGGAGCCTCCTTGACTTGGGCGCTGCTTCTGACTCCCTTTTTGGCTAAGTTATTTATGCATGATACTGCCCAGTGCATAGCTAACTTGGGAGCGTGATCTTTACTGGAATAGGCGAGTTAGGGTGCTCTCGTACACCTTCCCTGTGGTCTCGCCGGCCGCCTTCATAATCTGCACCACCTTCATATCCGGCGATGTGCTTGCTCTGGCGATCTCCAATCGCTTGGTCGCCTGAGTTTACATCTGGCGACTTCACCTTCTACTGGGCGATCGCCTGGTATGCCGGAGATCGGAACACGCCAACTTAATAACTGGCGACTTCACGAGCCCCCCGACTTCCTCCTCTTCTGCCAACCTGGCGCCTTGTCAACACGCCTGCACTGTAGCTTGGTGCCACGTCATCACTTCCGACTACCAGGACGGTACACAAGCCCCCCAGTCTTAAGCGAAGACTTGTCTAGCGTAAAGACTGAAAGAGTCACGTCAACACCGACCTACGTGGCACTGACGCAGAATTCCAAGCGGTTGTACTTTCTGCTTCTCTGACACTCCACCAAACCCCTCACCCATCGCTCGACACGTGGCTTCATCAACGGTTACCTTCAGTTACCGTTTGCGCTTCCCAAACCCATTTCGAAAAACCCTTAAACCCATTTTCACTCCACTGTTCCATCACTTTTCTTCGTATTCGCAAACGCTCTAACTTCCTTCTGCAAAAAAGCTCTCAGCGTTCTCCAATATTCTGAATCACCAGCATCCTTCATCGTCTTCCTGATCATCAAAAGGTACCTCCTTTCCTTCTTCTGCTGGTTTTTCCTGCATTTTAACCGATTCGCATCATTCTGTAACTGTCTGGTGCATACGTTGTGGGTTGTTTTTGCGATTTCTCCTTCTTCGTAACTTAGGGCTCTGTCAACGTCACAACGAACCTACGTTCGTTCGTTTTTCACCTTTCTTCCATGATCGAGTCAGCCTCTGTGACCCCTGATCATTTTTCCTTTTCTTCTTCCTTTGCAGCTGCAACAATGACTCGCTCAAAGATCACCCCAAATCCTCCTCCTTCATCACGAAACCCCTCTTCACAAGCACACGACCCACCGCGAGTACGTGGCGCTTCGTCTTCTCAGGCTGAGAGGCCTGCACCTTCCCTCCCCAACCTGGCTCAGGCTACTCCGCCTGTCACCGGAGGAGCCTCCGTCCCCCCACCAGACTTCAAAAAACTATACCCCTGGGCCAACTCAACCCTGTTGGGGGAAACATCTTCTGTGAACACTGCTGGGGCGGTTCTGCGATTGACGAAGGGGGATGAGCCTCACCAATCATTCCACAAGGAGCACGACGAGAAGATGACAGTGCTACCTTGCCCCCCTGGCCTGCCAGTTTGTGCTGACGACAAGGCAAACACCGATGGAGCCTTCTGTTTCGTCTACACAACCCTCTTCAAGAAGGTGAAACTCAGGTTTCCCTTCACCCGCTTTGAGAGGGAGCTTCTCACTGAACTCAACATCGCCGCCGCCCAGCTTCATCCCAACAGCTGGGCGTTCGTGCGAGCGTTCCAAGTGATGTGCGACCATCTGGGGTTGCCAGCATCTGTAGATGTATTTTTATTTCTCTTTGAAGCCAAGCACCCAGGAGACCGCCTGTGGGTAAGCTTGAATGGGATTGCTGGGAGATCAATCCTCTCCATCTTCCAGCAATCCTATAAAGACTGGAAGGGCAAATTTGTTCAGATACGCTCCAACGAGAAAGACGCGTCGCTGCTCGACAGTTTCCCCTTGTATTGGGTAAACAAGGGGAACAAAGAGTCCAAAAGCTGCTTCAGGAGACCCAGAAGTCCTGATAGCATGGGCGCTTTGGACAGAGATCTCTGTTTTTTTCTGGAAGAGTGTGGCAGACGCCAACATCACCTTCCTCACCACCACACTTATCTGTTTCGAGTTCTTCGAGGACCAACTCGAAATTCGAATAGGTTAGAACGCTTAAGCTCTTGTTTTAACACTTACTTCTGTTAACTGTTTCTGGGCATCTTGTGCGTTGTGCGCAAGACTTTGGTTTTATTTTTCTGCATTCTCTATCTGCTTTGTTGTTGCATACTGCCTTATGCATTTATCTTCTCTCTGAACTAACTCATGCATTTTTGCTTTATGCAGATAACATGTTGGGTCAGGGCAAGCTTGCTGAATTAAGGGCGCTCGCCCGAATCCACGGGTTGGCAACGGGTTCCAAAACAGTGCCAAATTCGGTGGTGGAGATCGCCGCTGCACAGGGCCGATCGCCACCCAAGGGCCCAGCTCCTTCCGATGTCCAACCCGCCGCTCAACGCAAGAAACTTGTCCTCAAAAGACCCAAGAGGAAAACTCCCCAGGTAGTCAATGAGGAGGAGGAGGAAGACGACGAGGCCACTGAAGATGGCCTTGTCACGAAGAGGAAGAGGGTGGCACCTTCTTCACCATCTGCACCACCCCCTCTTCCAGCATCAACACCGCTATCCACGCCTGCCCCTCCTCCATCATTGCCACCTCCATCAGCTCCTGCTTCACCAGTCAAGCCATTCCATTGGCATCCGCGCACCTGCGGTTGAGGCCCCGAGCCAAACTTCATGGAGGACCCCCGAGCGCCTCCACACCTTGTGCAATAGTTGGAGGGGGTCCTCCTTCAAATGCCTCAGCCGCAGGCGTTGCTCCACTCGGGGATGAGGTTGCCCATGCCTCTCCAATTCTGATTACGAATCCCCGACGTCGCCACCACGCCCAGAAGCGCCTACTGAAGAACCAACTAAAGAAGGTGGCGACGAAAACCAACAGGCCCACCCAGCGCCTCTACAAGCAGCAAACTCCCTCTTGAGGTCACGAGGATGTGGGAGCCTTTATCTGCCAAGCTGAAGACGATAGCAGAAGACATCCCCGCCATCATAACTAGAGCTGTGGAGAGCTCCACCAGGAAGCTCCAGGACGACCTCTTCAACCTTAGAACTGAGAACAGCACCATGAGGGTTGAGGTGGAGAAGTTGTCCTTCAATTTGACGCTCGCGGAGATTGAACACTCCCGAGTAGAAGATGCGATGAGCACCGAGCTCCGGTTGGCGCGCAAGGAGGCCACCGATCTTTGCCACAAGGTGCAGCTTCTTGCTCAAGAGAAGATTGAGCTGGAAAGCAAGATTGTGCCTTATCGCGTTAAGGTGGCGGACTAGAAGCCTTGATAAAAACTGACGCCGCCAAGGTGAAGAAACTGGAGCAGAGGTCCGCTGATCGGAGATCTTCCTTGGTAAGGTGGAGAAGGCGAGGGATGACGCCATGGCTGAGCTTGCCGAGGCCAACAAAGAGAAGGGGAAGATCACTGCTGAATTGGGCCAAGTGCAAGCAGAATCCAAGAAGGTTGCTGAAGACCTTCTCCAGACTCAAGAAAACAACGAAAAACTTAAGAAGCAGGTCGAAGAGCTGGAGCAGCAGAATAAGGGGCTGAAGGAACAAACTGAAGGACTCCAGAAACAGATTGAAGAGCTTAATATGAGTTCTGCCCAAATTCTGGCTGCTGGATTCGCGGCTGCACGGGAACAGTTCGCATGCTTGTTCCCCGATCTGGATCTCAGCATGGTGTCCTTAAACAATGAGGTGGTGGATGGGAAGGTGGTTCCCGTCGAAGACTAATCAATTTCCCCTCATCCACCACCTTTATGCTTTTTCTTTGTATGCAATTGTAATGAACTTTCTTCTTTTTCTATTTACGTACCCCGAACTGATATTTACTTAATGAAATTGCCTTTGCATTTCCTCTTGTGACTTCCTTGGCTGCTTTAACTTCCCTTGCGCAATTTACTTCAAAGAAATAACTTAGCAATTTCGTAGGCACGATCTTGTACTTAACTGTTTCGAACCATTTCAACTTCGAATAATAATCACTTTAACAACTCGTAATCTTAAGGCAATTAACCTTAGCGTAAAATCACTCTTCAAGCAACGAACCTTAACTCAACCCCTGGCTTAAAACATTTCTTCACCCGATCTGCTTCATCAAAACGGGTCTTTAGCTTTCTCGCCACTGTTTGGACTTTTCCTAGTCGCCAAAGACTCTTGGCGATATCAGCTTCTTTCTGGCTTCATGCCTTGGCCATTGTTCTTTTATCTGGGGGTAGAGGCGCCTTTCGGATCCTTCTCTACCTCCTGAACTTCAGAATAAAAGACCGGGTGGCTAGGCGTTCTCTTCGAACCTACCTTAGCCACTTCCAAACTTCGTCCACCCTTAACACCATACCTGAACTCGTTCGAGACGAGAAGGATTTTATCTTGCCTGAACTCGCTCATAGGCGAGAAGGTCTTTTACTTGCCTGAACTCGCTCATAGGCGAGAAGGTCTTTTACTTGCCTCTACATTGCCCCAGGGGTTACATCTCCTCGCCCCAGAAACACTGAGGACTTTCGCTCTTCCTCGCCTGCACTCGCTCGACGGCGAGGAGGTCTTTAATCGCCTCAGGACGCGCGAGGGCGTTGAGGTCTTTTAGCTGGTGCCTCCGATCGCCGAAAGACGATGAGGACTTTAACTTTTAACTGGTGCCTCCGATCGCCGAAAGACGATGAGGACTTAAAACTTTTAACTGGTGCCTCCGATCGGCCGAAAGACGATGAGGACTTAAAACTCTTTAGAAAGCATGCAATATATCAGTAACTTGCCTTAAGCCACATACAAGTGACAAGGTCTTTCTTCAAAACTTTCTGAAAACAACAGGCACGCAATCTAAAACAACTTGTACTTCGAAAACTTCTCTTTATTGGGTGGCCTAATTAAAAACCCTCCTTAGGGAAAAAAGAGTGCCCCCTTCAAACTGTTTTAACAGAGACATTGTAATATAACTTCGTGTTTGTCTTTACTTACAAGGCTTCTTAACTGTAATACAACTTCAGGTGTGTGGCGTTCCAAGTGCCAGGAATCGCCCCTCCTTCCAATGTCTCTAAGCGGTAGGCGCCGTTCCCGGAGCGCTCGGTCCACTTGGGCGACAGCTTATTCTCCATCTCGTACTGGTGGGCTTCCTCATCACCAGGTCGCCTTCTCTAAACTGTCTGGCATCACTTCGAGTTGTATTTCGTTCAATCCTTCTCTTCACCGCTTCAGCCTTCAATCTCGCCTCTTCCCTGACCTCATCCAGTAGATCCAGGTTCAGCCTTCTCTCTTTATTCGAGTCTTCCTCTACAAAGTTCTGGAATCTCGGCGAGCTCTCCTGGATTTCTACTGGAATCATTGCATCAACCATAGACCAAGCTGAACGGGGTCTCATGGGTTCCTGACTGCTCGGTGGTGTGGTACGCCCAGACTATACGGGGGTACTCCTCAGCCCAGCTTCCTTTGGCTTTCTCTAGTCTTCTCTTCAAACCTCTCAGCAACACTCGATTAGCTGACTCCACCTGGCCATTCGTTGAGGGTGCTCGACGGATGCAACACTTGTTGAATTCCCACCCCTTCGCACAGCTTCTTCAACAAGTGGCTTGCAAACGGAGTCCCATTGTCTGACACCAGGCGCTTGGGCACTCCAAAACCGGCACACAATATTCTTCCACACGAAACCTTTGATCTTGTGTGCGGTGATCTGGGCCACTGGCTCTGCTTCGATCCACTTGGTGAAATACTCAATCGCCACCACCAAGTACTTCATTCTGCCTGATCACCAGCAGGAATGGTCCAGGATGTCGATTCCCCAAGTATGAAACGGCCAAGGGCTGTAGATCGACTTCAACTCCTCGGGAGGCGCCTTGTGCCAATCGGCGTGCTGTTGGCATTGTTTGCAACATTGGGCATACTTCTTGCAGTCTGCTCTCATATCGATGGCCAGTAATACCTTGCACGGAGAGTCCTCGCGGCCAGAGCTCGACCCCGACGTGGCTTCCGCATATACCTTCGTGGAGCTCTGCCATGATTCTCGTGCACTTCTCGCCATGTACGCATTCCAGGAGTGGGTGAGTGAACCCAAACCTGTACAGATTCGCCATCAATCAATGTGTACTTGCTAGAATTTTTCTTTACCTTTCTAGCCTCTGTCGGATCCAGTGGGAGAAGGCCATCTGCCATGCATCGCTTGTATTGTGTTATCCAGATGTCTGGTTCATGGATAGCGCAGACCTGCGTCACGTTCAACCTTCTCTCCTCGACATGCTCTAATTCTCGGCGATCTCAAAGTTTCTTGCGTTAGGGACTTATGACTTCTCGCTGCTCTCTCCGTCGACTTGCTTATCTGAAGAACCAGGTGATCTGCCACAAATGCTCTCGGCGTCTTCAGAGTTTCTTGAATCACCGTCCTCTGCCTACCCCCCTTGCCTGAACTGGCGAGCTTAGCTAGCAAGTCAG